>NW_022261979.1:14963456-14990956 GCF_002021735.2 Oncorhynchus kisutch
AGTAATTAGGTTCAGTCTTGGTGTAACCGTGAAGCCTTCGGGAATTAGGTCCAGTCTTGGTGTAACCGTGAAGCCTTCGGGAATTAGGTCCAGTCTTGGTGTGACCGTGAAGCCTTCGGGAATTAGGTCCAGTCTTGGTGTGACCGTTCAGTAATTAGGTTCAGTCTTGGTGTGACCGTTCAGTAATTAGGTCCAGTCTTGGTGTGACCGTTCAGTAATTAGGTCCAGTCTTGGTGTGACCGTTCAGTAATTAGATCCAGTCTTGGTGTGACCGTTCAGTAATTAGGTCCAGTCTTGGTGTGACCGTTCAGTAATTAGGTTCAGTCTTGGTGTGACCGTTCAGTAATTAGGTCCAGTCTTGGTGTGACCGTTCAGTAATTAGGTTCAGTCTTGGTGTGACCGTTCAGTAATTAGGCTTAGTCTTGGTATGACCGTTCAGTAATTAGGTTCAGTCTTGGTATGACCGTAGTAGATCAGTAATTAGGTTCAGTCTTGGTATGACCGTAGTAGATCAGTAATTAGATTCAGTCTTGGTATGGCCGTTCAGTAATTAGGTTCAGTCTTGGTATGGCCGTTCAGTAATTAGGTTCAGTCTTGGTATGGCCGTTCAGTAATTAGGTTCAGTCTTGGTATGACCGTAGTAGATCAGTAATTAGATTCAGTCTTGGTATGGCCGTTCAGTAATTAGGTTCAGTCTTGGTATGACCGTTCAGTAATTAGGTTCAGTCTTGGTGTGACCGTTCAGTAATTAGGTTCAGTCTTGGCATGACCGTAGTAGATCAGTAATTAGGTTCAGTCTTGGTATGACCGTAGTAGATCAGTAATTAGATTCAGTCTTGGTATGGCCGTTCAGTAATTAGGTTCAGTCTTGGTATGACCGTTCAGTAATTAGGTTCAGTCTTGGTGTGACCATTCAGTAATTAGGTTCAGTCTTGGCATGACCGTAGTAGATCAGTAATTAGGTTCAGTCTTGGTATGACCGTAGTAGATCAGTAATTTGGTTCAGTCTTGGTATGACCATTCAGTAATTAGGTTCAGTCTTGGTATGACAGTTCAGTAATTAGGTTCTGTCTTGGTATGACCGTAGTAGATCAGTAATTAGGTTCAGTCTTGGTATGATCGTTCAGTAATTAGGTTCAGGCTTGGTATGACCATTCAGTAATTAGGTTCAGTCTTGGTATGACCGTTCAGTAATTAGGTTCTGTCTTGGTATGACCGCTCATTAATTAGGTTCAGTCTTGGTATGACCGTTCAGTAATTAGGTTCTGTCTTGGTATGACCGTTCATTAATTTGGTTCAGTCTTGGTATGACCGTTCAGTAATTAGGTTCAGTCTTGGTATGACCGTAAAAGATCAGTAATTAGGTTCTGTCTTGGTATGACCGTAATAGATCAGTAATTAGGTTCAGACTTGGTATGACAGTTCAGTAATTAGGCGCAGTCTTTGTCTGAGCGTGGTGTGGTAGTTTCAGTCTGTTTGTGTCAGCAAACTCCCTTAGTGCATGTATGTGATTTGTTATGGAAATAAGTGGGGGAGGGAGGAGGTGGAAGGATGAGTGGGGAGACACTGACCTTCCTTTAATTAAGAATGATGGAGATGAAGGTGAGGCTCAGATGATGAAGATGGATTCTCCCACATAAATCATTTCCATGCTGTTGGTCGTCCAGCTCCTACAGCATTAACCTTGTGGTTCACAGGTTAAATGATCCCTCTCAGAGGTCTATTATTTATGCTGACAGTCCCCTTTGTAATGTAACCACAGGTATTTACTCAGTTTCATTAATTCATTTACATTTTCCATTTGTTTCCATTTGTAATTAGCTGTTTTTGCCCTATAGGAAACAAAGTGCCTTTTTTAAATATATATAAACCAATCCCCGGGTCCCTAGCAGTTTAATTAAAGCATCGGTGATCTGCTAGCGGGACAACATCCGGTGAACCTGGAGGGTGTAGGTACATATAATGTAGGTACATATAAGTGTCTTATGTTGGCTGAAAGCTTAAATTCTTGTTAATCTAACTGTCCGAGTTACAGTAGCCATTACAGTGAAAACATGCCATGCGATTGTTTTAGGACAGCGCCCTGCATACAAAAGCATTAAAAACATTTTCTAACCAAGCAGAGGCATCACGAAAGTCAGAAGTAGCGATAAAATAAAGAACTTACCTTTAAAGATCTTCCTCTATTTTCAATCCAAAGGGTCCCAGCTACATCACAAATGGTCCTCGATAAAGTCCTTCTTTATAACCCAAAAAAGTCAGTTTAGTTGACGTGCTTCATTCTATAATCCACCTGTTTCTCCTCGTTCAAAATTCATACAAAATGAGTCTCAAACTGTTCTAATAAACTTTATCCAGTCAAACAATGTTTCTAATCAATCCTCAGGTACCCTAATATGTAAATAAATGATCAAATTTAAGACGGAGAATAGTATGTTTATTACCGGAGATGAATAACGAAGTGCGCGCTCTCATCCGCTCATGTCATAACACTACAGCCAAAATGGGAGACACTTAGAAAAACTACAAATTCTAGCTCATTTAAAAAAAACAAGCCTGAAACTCTTTCTAAAGACTGTTGACATCTACTGGAAGCCCATTGATTTCTCCATAGACAGGCATTTTAAATGGTGTCACCTCCAAATGAAAGAATTCTGGATGGATTCTCCTCAGGGTTGTGCCTGCTATATCAGTTCTGTTATATTCAGACATTATTTGAACAGTTTTGGAAACTTTAGAGTATTTTCTATCCAATACTATCAGTTGTATCCTAGCTTCTGGGCCTGAGTAACAGGCAGTTTACTTTGGGCACCTCATTCATCCAAACTTCCAAATACTGCCCCCTATCCCTAAGAACCTAGACTGTGTTGCAGTATGATGATGACAAAACATGTTTACACTAGACTGACAGTATGATGATGACAACACATGTTTACACTAGACTGTGTTACAGTATGATGATGACAACACATGTTTACACTAGACTGTGTTACAGTATGATGATGACAACACATGTTTACACTAGACTGTGTTGCATTATGATGATGACAACACATGTTTACACTAGACTGTGTTACAGTATGATGATGACAACACATGTTTACACTAGACTATGTTACAGTATGATGATGACAACACATGTTTACACTAGACTGTGTTACAGTATGATGATGACAACACATGTTTACACTAGACTGACAGTATGATGATGACAACACATGTTTACACTAGACTGACAGTATGATGATGACAACACATGTTTACACTAGACTGTGTTACAGTATGATGATGACAACACATGTTTACACTAGACTGACAGTATGATGATGACAACACATGTTTACACTAGACTGACAGTATGATGATGACAACACATGTTTACACTAGACTGACAGTATGATGATGACAACACATGTTTACACTAGACTGTGTTGCATTATGATGATGACAAGACATGTTTACACTAGACTGTGTTACAGTATGATGATGACAACACATGTTTACACTAGACTGACAGTATGATGATGACAACACATGTTTACACTAGACTGTGTTACAGTATGATGATGACAACACATGTTTACACTAGACTGTGTTGCATTATGATGATGACAACACATGTTTACACTAGACTGTGTTACAGTATGATGATGACAACACATGTTTACACTAGACTGTGTTGCATTATGATGATGACAACACATGTTTACACTAGACTGTGTTACAGTATGATGATGACAACACATGTTTACACTAGACTGACAGTATGATGATGACAACACATGTTTACACTAGACTGACAGTATGATGATGACAACACATGTTTACACTAGACTGACAGTATGATGATGACAACACATGTTTACACTAGACTGTGTTACAGTATGATGATGACAACACATGTTTACACTAGACTGACAGTATGATGATGACAACACATGTTTACACTAGACTGACAGTATGATGATGACAACACATGTTTACACTAGACTGTGTTACAGTATGATGATGACAACACATGTTTACACTAGACTGACAGTATGATGATGACAACACATGTTTACACTAGACTGACAGTATGATGATGACAACACATGTTTACACTAGACTGTGTTACAGTATGATGATGACAACACATGTTTACACTAGACTGACAGTATGATGATGACAACACATGTTTACACTAGACTGACAGTATGATGATGACAACACATGTTTACACTAGACTGACAGTATGATGATGACAACACATGTTTACACTAGACTGACAGAATGATGATGACAACACATGTTTACACTAGACTGACAGAATGATGATGACAACACATGTTTACACTAGACTGTGTTACAGTATGATGATGACAACACATGTTTACACTAGACTGACAGTATGATGATGACAACACATGTTTACACTAGACTGACAGTATGATGATGACAACACATGTTTACACTAGACTGACAGTATGATGATGACAACACGTTTACACTAGACTGACAGTATGATGATGACAACACATGTTTACACTAGACTGTGTTACAGTATGATGATGACAACACATGTTTACACTAGACTGACAGTATGATGATGACAACACATGTTTACACTAGACTGACAGTATGATGATGACAACACATGTTTACACTAGACTGACAGTATGATGATGACAACACATGTTTACACTAGACTGACAGAATGATGATGACAACACATGTTTACACTAGACTGACAGAATGATGATGACAACACATGTTTACACTAGACTGTGTTACAGTATGATGATGACAACACATGTTTACACTAGACTGACAGTATGATGATGACAACACATGTTTACACTAGACTGACAGTATGATGATGACAACACATGTTTACACTAGACTGACAGTATGATGATGACAACACATGTTTACACTAGACTGACAGAATGATGATGACAACACATGTTTACACTAGACTGTGTTGCAGTATGATGATGACAACACATGTTTACACTAGACTGACAGTATGATGAATCCATCCAGAATTCTGATTTAGATAAACTATTGTGTAGTTATTCAGTGGGAGCCGTTTTCATCTCTGGAACCTGGGGACTTCAGAGCTGAATGCTGCTGTGTATGGCCACAGTCATAGCATGTGTTAACTATCTGCATGCTATGTGAGCTATCAACACACCATGGTAAGAGTGTTCATCTTGTCCCTGCTGTGTACGGCCACAGTCAGAGCATGTGTTAACTATCTGCATGCTATGTGAGCTATCAACACACCATGGTAAGAGTGTTCATCTTGCCCCTGCTGTGTTAACTATCTGCATGCTATGTGAGCTATCAACACACCATGGTAAGAGTGTTCATCTTGTCCCTGCTGTGTACGGCCACAGTCAGAGCATGTGTTAACTATCTGCATGCTATGTGAGCTATCAACACACCATGGTAAGAGTGTTCATCTTGCCCCTGCTGTGTTAACTATCTGCATGCTATGTGAGCTATCAACACACCATGGTAAGAGTGTTCATCTTGTCCCTGCTGTGTTAACTATCTGCATGCTATGTGAGCTATCAACACACCATGGTAAGAGTGTTCATCTTGCCCCTGCTGTGTTAACTATCTGCATGCTATGTGAGCTATCAACACACCATGGTAAGAGTGTTCATCTTGTCCCTGCTGGGTAATCAGGCCTGTCAGGCGGCCCACCCTTGTATCTAACTCCGATTCAACTGACCATTGAGATACAGGGAGAACAGTTGAACCAAAACCATTGTCACATCCATGTAGAAGGTTTGACCAACCAAGGTGACCATGGTGATACCAAACCAATAGTTGTTCTGAATAACATCACCAAGAGGTAGCGTATACTGTACGCTGAACAACAATATCAAGGCACCATGTGAAGTGTTGGTGTTTCATGGGAAATGCCCCATATAAACAAAAGCATGTTTCTCTCAAATGTCATTCATGTGTTTCAATGGATGTTAGTGAGCATCAACAAGACAATCCATCCACCTGAAAGGTGTGGCATATCAACAAGCTGATGAAACAAAGCATGATCATTCCACAGGTGCACCTTGTGTTGGGGATAATAAAATGTGTTTCAATGGATGTTAGTGAGCATCAACAAGACAATCCATCCACCTGAAAGGTGTGGCATATCAACAAGCTGATGAAACAAAGCATGATCATTCCACAGGTGCACCTTGTGTTGGGGATAATAAAATGTGTTTCAATGGATGTTAGTGAGCATCAACAAGACAATCCATCCACCTGAAAGGTGTGGCATATCAACAAGCTGATGAAACAAAGCATGATCATTCCACAGGTGCACCTTGTGTTGGGGATAATAAAATGTGTTTCAATGGATGTTAGTGAGCATCAACAAGACAATCCATCCACCTGAAAGGTGTGGCATATCAACAAGCTGATGAAACAAAGCATGATCATTCCACAGGTGCACCTTGTGTTGGGGATAATAAAATGTGTTTCAATGGATGTTAGTGAGCATCAACAAGACAATCCATCCACCTGAAAGGTGTGGCATATCAACAAGCTGATGAAACAAAGCATGATCATTCCACAGGTGCACCTTGTGTTGGGGATAATAAAATGTGTTTCAATGGATGTTAGTGAGCATCAACAAGACAATCCATCCACCTGAAAGGTGTGGCATATCAACAAGCTGATGAAACAAAGCATGATCATTCCACAGGTGCACCTTGTGTTGGGGATAATAAAAGGACACTGGTTTTCTGATCCACGCCCCTACTTTTTTTTAAATGTACACTATTCAGTTGAAGTTGTAAGTTTACATACACCTTAGCCAAATATATTTAAACTCAGTTTTTCACAATTCCTGACATTTAATCCTAGTAAAAATTCCCTGTCTTAGGTCAGTTAGGATCACCACTTTATTTTAAGAATGTGAAATGTCAGAATAATAGTAGAGAGAATGATTTATTTCAGCTTTTATTTCTTTCATCACATTCCCAGTGTGTCAGAAGTTTACATACACTCAATTAGTATGTGGTAGCATTGCCTTTAAATTGTTTGACTTGGGTCAAATGTTTCGGGAAGCCTTCCACAAGCTTCCCACAATAAGTTGGGTGAATTTTGTCCCATTCCTCCTGACAGAGCTGGTGTAACTGAGTCAGGTTTGTAGGCCTCTTTGCTTGCACACGCTTTTTCAGTTCTGCCCAAAACATTTCTATAGGATTGAGGTCAGGGTTTTGTGATGGCCACTCCAATATCTTGGCGATGTTGTCCTTAAGCCATTTTACCACAACTTTGGAAGTATGCTTGGGGTTATTGTCCATTTGGAAGACCCATTTGCAACCAAAATTGAACTTCCTGACTGATGTCTTGAGATGTTGCTTCAATGTATCCACATAATTTTCCTTCCTGCAGATTGCCATCTATTTTGTGAAGTGCCCAGTCCCTCCTGCAGCAAAGCACCCCCACAACATGATGCTGCCACCCCCGTGCTTCACAATTGGGATGGTGTTCTTTGGCTTGCAAGCATCCCCCTTTTCCCTCAAACATAACGATGGTCATTATGGCCAAACAGTTCTATTTTTGTTTCATAGCCCAGAGGACATTTCTCCAAAAAGTACAATCTTTGTCCCCATGTGCAATTGCAAACCGTAGTCTGACTTTTTTATGGTGGTTTTGGAGCAGTGGCTTCTTCCTTGCTGAGCAGTCTTTCAGGTTATGTCGATATAGGACTCGTTTGACTGTGGATATAGATACTTTGTACATGTTTCCTCCAGCATCTTCACAAGGTCCTTTGCTGTTGTTTTGGGATTGATTTGCACTTTTTGCACCAAAGTACGTTCATCTCTAGGAGACAGAACGTGTCTCGTTCCTGAGTGGTATGACAGCTGTGTGGTCCCATGGTGTTTATACTTGGGTACTATCGTTTGTACAGATGAACGTGGTACCTTCAGGCGTTTGGAAATTGCTCCCAAGGATGAACCAGACTTGTGGAGGTCTACTATTTTTTTCTGAGGTCTTGACTGATTTCTTTTGATTTTCCCATGTCAATTAGCCTATCAGAAGCTTCTAAAGCCACGACATCATTTTCTGGAATTTTCCAAGCTGTTTAAAGGCACAGTCAATTTAGTGTATATAAACTTCTGACCCACTGGAATTGTGATACAGTGAATTATAAGTGAAATAATCTGTCTGTAAACAACTGTTGAAAAAATTACTCTGTCTGTCAGACTGCTTCAGACCGCTCAATGAGGGACACTGTCAGGCTGCTTCAGACCGCTCTACGAGGGACACTGTCAGACTGCTTCAGAACGCTCTACGAGGGACTCTGTCTGTCAGACTGCTTCAGACCGCTCTACGAGGGACACTGTCAGACTGCTTCAGACCGCTCTACGAGGGACTCTGTCTGTCAGACTGCTTCAGACCGCTCTACGAGGGACTCTGTCTGTCAGACTGCTTCAGACCGCTCTACGGGGGACACTGTTAGACTGCTTCAGACCGCTCTACGAGGGAGTCTGTCTGTCAGACTGCTTCAGACCGCTCTACGAGGGACACTGTCAGACTGCTTCAGACCGCTCTACGAGGGACTCTGTCTGTCAGACTGCTTCAGACCGCTCTACGGGGGACACTGTTAGACTGCTTCAGACCGCTCTACGAGGGACTCTGTCTGTTAGACTGCTTCAGACCGCTCTACGAGGGACTCTGTCTGTCAGACTGCTTCAGACCGCTCTACGAGGGACACTGTCAGACTGCTTCAGACCGCTCTACGAGGGACTCTGTCTGTCAGACTGCTTCAGACCGCTCTACGAGGGACTCTGTCTGTCAGACTGCTTCAGACCGCTCTACGGGGGACACTGTTAGACTGCTTCAGACCGCTCTACGAGGGACTCTGTCTGTCAGACTGCTTCAGACCGCTCTACGAGGGACTCTGTCTGTCAGACTGCTTCAGACCGCTCTACGGGGGACACTGTTAGACTGCTTCAGACCACTCTACGAGGGACTCTGTCTGTCAGACTGCTTCAGACCGCTCTACGAGGGACTCTGTCTGTCAGACTGCTTCAGACCGCTCTACGAGGGACACTGTCAGACTGCTTCAGACCGCTCTACGAGGGACTCTGTCTGTCAGACTGCTTCAGACCGCTCTACGAGGGACTCTGTCTGTCAGACTGCTTCAGACCGCTCTACGGGGGACACTGTTAGACTGCTTCAGACCGCTCTACGAGGGACACTGTCAGACTGCTTCAGACCGCTCTACGAGGGACTCTGTCTGTCAGACTGCTTCAGACCGCTCTACGAGGGACTCTGTCTGTCAGACTGCTTCAGACCGCTCTACGGGGGACACTGTTAGACTGCTTCAGACCGCTCTACGAGGGAGTCTGTCTGTCAGACTGCTTCAGACCGCTCTACGAGGGACACTGTCAGACTGCTTCAGACCGCTCTACGAGGGACTCTGTCTGTCAGACTGCTTCAGACCGCTCTACGAGGGACTCTGTCTGTCAGACTGCTTCAGACCGCTCTACGGGGGACACTGTTAGACTGCTTCAGACCGCTCTACGAGGGACTCTGTCTGTTAGACTGCTTCAGACCGCTCTACGAGGGACTCTATCTGTCAGACTGCTTCAGACCGCTCTACGAGGGACACTGTCAGACTGCTTCAGACCGCTCTACGAGGGACTCTGTCTGTCAGACTGCTTCAGACCGCTCTACGAGGGACTCTGTCTGTCAGACTGCTTCAGACCGCTCTACGGGGGACACTGTTAGACTGCTTCAGACCGCTCTACGAGGGACTCTGTCTGTCAGACTGCTTCAGACCGCTCTACGAGGGACTCTGTCTGTCAGACTGCTTCAGACCGCTCTACGGGGGACACTGTTAGACTGCTTCAGACCGCTCTACGAGGGACTCTGTCTGTCAGACTGCTTCAGACCGCTCTACGAGGGACTCTGTCTGTCAGACTGCTTCAGACCGCTCTACGAGGGACACTGTCAGACTGCTTCAGACCGCTCTACGAGGGACTCTGTCTGTCAGACTGCTTCAGACCGCTCTACGAGGGACTCTGTCTGTCAGACTGCTTCAGACCGCTCTACGGGGGACACTGTTAGACTGCTTCAGACCGCTCTACGAGGGACTCTGTCTGTTAGACTGCTTCAGACCGCTCTACGAGGGACTCTGTCTGTCAGACTGCTTCAGACCGCTCTACGAGGGACTCTGTCTTTCCGGCTGCTTCAGACCGCTCTACGAGGGACTCTGTCTGTCAGACTGCTTCAGACCGCTCTACGAGGGACTCTGTCTGTCAGACTGCTTCAGACCGCTCTACGAGGGACTCTGTCTGTCAGACTGCTTCAGACCGCTCTACGGGGGACACTGTCTGTCAGACTGCTTCAGACCGCTCTACGAGGGACTCTGTCTGTCAGACTGCTTCAGACCGCTCTACGGGGGACACTGTTAGACTGCTTCAGACCGCTCTACGAGGGACTCTGTCTGTCAGACTGCTTCAGACCGCTCTACGAGGGACTCTGTCTGTCAGACTGCTTCAGACCGCTCTACGGGGGACACTGTTAGACTGCTTCAGACCGCTCTACGAGGGACTCTGTCTGTCAGACTGCTTCAGACCGCTCTACGAGGGACTCTGTCTGTCAGACTGCTTCAGACCGCTCTACGAGGGACACTGTCAGACTGCTTCAGACCGCTCTACGAGGGACTCTGTCTGTCAGACTGCTTCAGACCGCTCTACGAGGGACTCTGTCTGTCAGACTGCTTCAGACCGCTCTACGGGGGACACTGTTAGACTGCTTCAGACCGCTCTACGAGGGACTCTGTCTGTTAGACTGCTTCAGACCGCTCTACGAGGGACTCTGTCTGTCAGACTGCTTCAGACCGCTCTACGAGGGACTCTGTCTTTCCGGCTGCTTCAGACCGCTCTACGAGGGACTCTGTCTGTCAGACTGCTTCAGACCGCTCTACGAGGGACTCTGTCTGTCAGACTGCTTCAGACCGCTCTACGAGGGACTCTGTCTGTCAGACTGCTTCAGACCGCTCTACGAGGGATTCTGTCTGTCAGACTGCTTCAGACCGCTCTATGAGGGACTCTGTCTGTCAGACTGCTTCAGACCGCTCTACGAGGGACTCTGTCTGTCAGACTGCTTCAGACCGCTCTACGAGGGACTCTGTCTGTCAGACTGCTTCAGACCGCTCTACGAGGGACTCAGACCGCTCCACACTCCACACTGCTTCAGACCGCTCTACGAGGGACACTGTCTGTCAGACTGCTTCAGACCGGTCCACACTCCACACTGCTTCAGACCGCTCTACGAGGGACACTGTCTGTCAGACTGCTTCAGACCGCTCCACACTCCACACTGCTTCAGACCGCTCTACGAGGGACTCAGACCGCTCCACACTCCACACTGCTTCAGACCGCTCTACGAGGGACTCTGTCTGTCAGACTGCTTCAGACCGCTCTACGAGGGACTCAGACCGCTCCACACTCCACACTGCTTCAGAGCGCTCTACGAGGGACACTGTCTGTCAGACTGCTTCAGACCGCTCCACACTCCACACTGCTTCAGACCACTCCACACTCCACACTGCTTTAGACCGCTCTACGAGGGACTCAGACCGCTCCACACTCCACACTGCTTCAGACCACTCTACGAGGGACTCAGACCGCTCCACACTCCACACTGCTTCAGACCGCTCTACGAGGGACACTGTCTGTCAGACTGCTTCAGACCGCTCCACACTCCACACTGCTTCAGACCGCTCCACACTCCACACTGCTTCAGACCGCTCTACGAGGGACTCAGACCGCTCCACACTCCACACTGCTTCAGACCGCTCTACGAGGGACTCTGTCTGTCAGACTGCTTCAGACTGCTCTACGAGGGACTCAGACCGCTCCACACTCCACACTGCTTCAGACCGCTCTACGAGGGACTCAGACCGCTCCACACTCCACACTGCTTCAGACCGCTCTACGAGGGACACTGTCTGTCAGACTGCTTCAGACCGCTCCACACTCCACACTGCTTCAGACCGCTCTACGAGGGACTCAGACCGCTCCACACTCCACACTGCTTCAGACCGCTCCACACTCCACACTGCTTCAGACCGCTCCACACTCCACACTGCTTCAGACCGCTCTACGAGGGACTCAGACCACTCCACACTCCACACTGCTTCAGACTGCTCTACGAGGGACTCAGACCGCTCCACACTCCACACTGCTTCAGACCGCTCTACGAGGGACACTGTCTGTCAGACTGCTTCAGACCGCTCCACACTCCACACTACTTCAGACCGCTCTACGAGGGACTCAGACCGCTCCACACTCCACACTGCTTCAGGCCGCTCCACACTCCACACTGCTTCAGACCGCTCGACACTCCACACTGCTTCAGACCGCTCCACACTCCACACTGCTTCAGACCGCTCCACACTGCTTCAGACCGCTCCACACTCCACACTGCTTCAGACCACTCCACACTGCTTCAGACCGCTCGACACTCCACACTGCTTCAGACCGCTCCACACTCCACACTGCTTCAGACCGCTCCACACTCCACACTGCTTCAGACCGCTCCACACTCCACACTGCTTCAGACCACTCCACACTGCTTCAGACCGCTCCACACTGCTTCAGACCGCTCCACACTCCACACTGCTTCAGACCGCTCCACACTCCACACTGCTTCAGACCGCTCCACACTCCACACTGCTTCAGACCGCTCCACACTCCACACTGCTTCAGACCGCTCTACACTCCACACTGCTTCAGACCGCTCCACACTCCTTCAGACAGCTCCACACTCCACACTGCTTCAGACCGCTCCACACTCCACACTGCTTCAGACCGCTCTACACTCCACACTGCTTCAGACCGCTCTACGAGGGACTCAGACCGCTCCACACTCCACACTGCTTCAGACCGCTCCACACTCCACACTCCACACTGCTTCAGACCGCTCCACACTCCACACTGCTTCAGACCGCTCCACACTCCACACTGCTTCAGACCGCTCCACACTCCACACTGCTTCAGACCGCTCTACACTCCACACTGCTTCAGACCGCTCTACACTCCACACTGCTTCAGACCGCTCCACACTCCACACTGCTTCAGACCACTCCACACTGCTTCAGACCGCTCCACACTCCACACTGCTTCAGACCACTCCACACTGCTTCAGACCGCTCCACACTCCACACTGCTTCAGACCACTCCACACTGCTTCAGACCGCTCCACACTCCACACTGCTTCAGACCACTCCACACTGCTTCAGACCGCTCCACACTCCACACTGCTTCAGACCACTCCACACTGCTTCAGACCGCTCCACACTCCTCACTGCTTCAGACCACTCCACACTGCTTCAGACCGCTCCACACTCCACACTGCTTCAGACCACTCCACACTGCTTCAGACCGCTCCACACTCCACACTGCTTCAGACCCCTCCACACTGCTTCAGACCGCTCCACACTCCACACTGCTTCAGACCACTCCACACTGCTTCAGACCACTCCACACTGCTTCAGACCACTCCACACTCCACACTGCTTCAGACCGCTCCACACTCCACACTGCTTCAGACCGCTCCACACTCCACACTGCTTCAGACCACTCCACACTGCTTCAGACCACTCCACACTCCACACTGCTTCAGACCACTCCACACTGCTTCAGACCACTCCACACTGCTTCAGACCGCTCCACACTGCTTCAGACCGCTCCACACTGCTTCAGACCGCTCCACGCTCCACACTGCTTCAGACCGCTCCACACTCCACACTGCTTCAGACCGCTCCACACTCCACACTGCTTCAGACCACTCCACACTGCTTCAGACCACTCCACACTCCACACTGCTTCAGACCACTCCACACTGCTTCAGACCACTCCACACTGCTTCAGACCGCTCCACACTGCTTCAGACCGCTCCACACTGCTTCAGACCGCTCCACGCTCCACACTGCTTCAGACCGCTCTACACTCCACACTGCTTCAGACCGCTCCACACTGCTTCAGACCACTCCACACTGCTTCAGACCGCTCCACACTGCTTCAGACCACTCCACACTGCTTCAGACCGCTCCACACTCCACACTGCTTCAGACCGCTCCACACTCCACACTGCTTCAGACCACTCCACACTGCTTCAGACCACTCCACACTGCTTCAGACCGCTCCACACTCCACACTGCTTCAGACCGCTCTACACTCCACACTGCTTCAGACCACTCCACACTGCTTCAGACCACTCCACACTGCTTCAGACCGCTCCACACTGCTTCAGACCGCTCCACACTGCTTCAGACCGCTCCACACTGCTTCAGACCGCTCCACACTGCTTCAGACCACTCCACACTGCTTCAGACCGCTCCACACTGCTTCAGACCGCTCCACACTCCACACTGCTTCAGACCGCTCCACACTGCTTCAGACCGCTCCACACTCCACACTGCTTCAGACCGCTCCACACTGCTTCAGACCGCTCCACACTCCACACTGCTTCAGACCGCTCCACACTGCTTCAGACCGCTCCACACTCCACACTGCTTCAGACCGCTCCACACTGCTTCAGACCACTCCACACTGCTTCAGACCACTCCACACTGCTTCAGACCGCTCCACACTGCTTCAGACCGCTCCACACTGCTTCAGACCGCTCCACACTGCTTCAGACCGCTCCACACTGCTTCAGACCGCTCCACACTGCTTCAGACCGCTCCACACTGCTTCAGACCGCTCCACACTGCTTCAGACCGCTCCACACTGCTTCAGACCACTCCACACTGCTTCAGACCACTCCACACTGCTTCAGACCACTCCACACTGCTTCAGACCACTCCACACTGCTTCAGACCACTCCACACTGCTTCAGACCGCTCCACACTGCTTCAGACCGCTCCACACTGCTTCAGACCGCTCCACACTGCTTCAGACCGCTCCACACTGCTTCAGACCGCTCCACACTCCACACTGCTTCAGACCGCTCTACACTCTGTGTCATTCTCTCCACGGCTGAAAATGTTTCATGCATTTTTATTGTTGTTTTTTTCTCCCCAATTCATAAATAATGTATTTATTTATCATGAAAATCTGTTTTGGAATTAGACTAGCACACTTCAAAGACGGACAGGCTTTGATATGTCTGGTTTTCACTGAGTATCAGAAGATTTATTCAATTTATGTAAAGTACCTCCGGGGTAGTAAAGGTGGCATTTGAATACATTTGACTGAACTAAATTGTATAATGAGGAGGTTTCTACCCTTATCATTAAAGTAGTAAATCTAATCCCCAGTTTGAATGGATCATTTGGCAGCCAAACATACGGTAGGTCCCATGAACGGACAACACGACACCGCTCTGAGGGTCTGTCTACACAGATATACATGTCACGCCCTGACCTTAGTATTCTCTGTTTTCTTTATTATTTTCGTTAGGTCAGGGCGTGCCATGGGAGAAATGTGTGTTTATGGCTTATTCTAGGGTGTTTGGACTGTCTAGGGGTTTTTGTAGATTTATGGGGTTGTTTCATCTAGGTGTTTATGTTGGTCTATGGTTGCCTAGATTGGTTCTCAATTAGAGGCAGGTGTTTATCATTGTCTCTGATTGGGAACCATATTTAGGCAGCCACCTTCTTTGGATATTTCGTGGGTTATTGTCTATGTTATATGTTTGCACATTGTTTATATAGCGGTCACGGTCATCTTAATCGTTTTTTTTGTTTAAGTGTTCTTCGTGGTCTTCCATCAATAAAGAAGAATGTATTCACACCACACTGCGCTTTGGTCCCCTTCATATGACGGTCGTGACAATACAGTACATACTGTAGTTTAAACTGACTGGGAGTCAGTACATACTGTAGTTTAAACTGACTGGGAGTCAGTACATACTGTAGTCTAAACTGACTGGGAGTCAGTACGTACTGTAGTTTAAACTGACTGGGAGTTAAACTGACTGGGAGTCAATATGTACTGTAGTTTAAACTGACTGGGAGTCAGTACATACTGTAGTCTAAACTGACTGGGAGTCAGTACATACTGTAGTCTAAACTGACTGGGAGTCAGTACGTACTGTAGTTTAAACTGACTGGGAGTCAGTACATACTGTAGTTTAAACTGACTGGGAGTCAGTACCCACTGTAGTTTAAACTGACTGGGAGTCAGTACATGCTGTAGTCTAAACTGACTGGGAGTCAATACGTACTGTAGTTTAAACTGACTGGGAGTCAGTACATACTGTAGTCTAAACTGACTGGGAGTCAGTACGGACTGTAGTTTAAACTGACTGGGAGTCAGGACGTACTGTAGTTTAAACTGACTGGGAGTCAGTACATACTGTAGTCTAAACTGACTGGGAGTCAGTACGTACTGTAGTTTAAACTGACTGGGAGTCAGTACATACTGTAGTTTAAACTGACTGGGAGTCAGTACCCACTGTAGTTTAAACTGACTGGGAGTCAGTACATACTGTAGTCTAAACTGACTGGGAGTCAGTACATACTGTAGTTTAAACTGACTGGGAGTCAGTACGTACTGTAGTTTAAACTGACTGGGAGTCAGTACATACTGTAGTTTAAACTGACTGGGAGTCAGTACATACTGTAGTTTAAACTGACTGGGAGTCAGTACATACTGTAGTCTAAACTGACTGGGAGTCAGTACATACTGTAGTTTAAACTGACTGGGAGTCAGTACATACTGTAGTTTAAACTGACTGGGAGTTAAACTGACTGGGAGTCAGTACATACTGTAGTCTAAACTGACTGGGAGTCAGTACGTACTGTAGTTTAAACTGACTGGGAGTCAGTACATACTGCAGTTTAAACTGACTGGGAGTCAGTACGTACTGTAGTTTAAACTGACTGGGAGTCAGTACGTACTGTAGTCTAAACTGACTGGGAGTCAGTACATACTGTAGTCTAAACTGACTGGGAGTCAGTACATACTGTAGTTTAAACTGACTGGGAGTCAGTACATACTGTAGTTTAAACTGACTGGGAGTCAGTACATACTGTAGTCTAAACTGACTGGGAGTCAGTACGTACTGTAGTTTAAACTGACTGGGAGTCAGTACGTACTGTAGTTTAAACTGACTGGGAGTCAGTACATACTGTAGTTTAAACTGACTGGGAGTCAGTACATACTGTAGTTACACATGAAATGAAATGATGGGTTGATTCTCTCCTTTCTCGTCTCCTTCATCAGTTCAGTTGGTGTCTTGGGGGACTACAATTATTCTTTTAACTTCTGTCTTCAAAACATCCTGAATTAGATATCGCCACATGCCACACACGGCCAGGGCATCCAGGAGGGGGGAGGGTAGGGGGGGGGAGCTGGATGATAATTAATGAGATAGAGGGGGAGGGGGAGCTGGCAGGGTGGGTCACATGGTGTTGGATTAACCAGTCAGGCTTCAGGCTGATCTCCAGCCTCATTTCCAGTCTCGTTCCCTGTCCATCAGAGGCCTCTGTTCTCTTTAGATGTCACCATTCAGACTCGGCCCGGGAATAATACACATATGTCACATGTCTCCTCTGACCTCTAACCTGCCAGCCAATGACTGTTGTTCAGATCCTGGATGACATACTAAGATACCTCAACACACCTCTACAGAGGAAGATACCTCTACACACCTCTATGGAGGAAGATACCTCTACACACCTCTATGGAGGAAGATACCTCTACACACCTCTATGGAGGAAGATACCTCTACACACCCCTATGGAGGAAGATACCTCTACACACCTCTATGGAGGAAGATACCTCTACACACCTCTATGGAGGAAGATACCTCTACACACCTCTATGGAGGAAGATACCTCTACACACCTCTATGGAGGAAGATACCTCTACACACCCCTATGGAGGAAGATACCTCTACACACCTCTATGGAGGAAGATACCTCTACACACCTCTATGGAGGAAGATACCTCAACAATATAAAGACAGCTACCTAACAACTGTAGTCCTGGATCCTATATAAAGACAGCTACCTAACAGCTATAGTCCTGGATCATATATAAAGACAGCTACCTAACAGCTATAGTCCTGGATCATATATAAAGACAGCTACCTAACAACTATAGTCCTGGATCATATATAAAGACAGCTACCTAACAGCTATAGTCCTGGATCCTATATAAAGACAGCTACCTAACAGCTATAGTCCTGGATCCTATATAAAGACAGCTACCTAACAACTATAGTCCTGGATCCTATATAAAGACAGCTACCTAACAGCTATAGTCCTGGATCCTATATAAAGACAGCTACCTAACAGCTATAGTCCTGGATCATATATAAAGACAGCTACCTAACAACTATAGTCCTGGATCCTATATAAAGACAGCTACCTAACAACTATAGTCCTGGATCATATATAAAGACAGCTACCTAACAACTATAGTCCTGGATCCTATATAAAGACAGCTACCTAACAACTGTAGTCCTGGATCATATATAAAGACAGCTACCTAACAACTATAGTCCTGGATCCTATATAAAGACAGCTACCTAACAACTATAGTCCTGGATCCTATATAAAGACAGCTACCTAACAACTATAGTCCTGGATCCTATATAAAGACAGCTACCTAACAACTATAGTCCTGGATCCTATATAAAGACAGCTACCTAACAACTATAGTCCTGGATCATATATAAAGACAGCTACCTAACAACTATAGTCCTGGATCCTATATAAAGACAGCTACCTAACAACTGTAGTCCTGGATCATATATAAAGACAGCTACCTAACAACTATAGTCCTGGATCCTATATAAAGACAGCTACCTAACAACTATAGTCCTGGATCATATATAAAGACAGCTACCTAACAACTATAGTCCTGGATCATATATAAAGACAGCTACCTAACAACTATAGTCCTGGATCCTATATAAAGACAGCTACCTAACAACTATAGTCCTGGATCCTATATAAAGACAGCTACCTAACAACTGTAGTCCTGGATCATATATAAAGACAGCTACCTAACAACTATAGTCCTGGATCCTATATAAAGACAGCTACCTAACAACTGTAGTCCTGGATCCTATATAAAGACAGCTACCTAACAACTATAGTCCTGGATCATATATAAAGACAGCTACCTAACAACTATAGTCCTGGATCCTATATAAAGACAGCTACCTAACAACTATAGTCCTGGATCCTATATAAAGACAGCTACCTAACAACTATAGTCCTGGATCCTATATAAAGACAGCTACCTAACAACTATAGTCCTGGATCCTATATAAAGACAGCTACCTAACAACTATAGTCCTGGATCCTATATAAAGACAGCTACCTAACAACTATAGTCCTGGATCCTATATAAAGACAGCTACCTAACAACTGTAGTCCTGGATCCTATATAAAGACAGCTACCTAACAACTATAGTCCTGGATCCTATATAAAGACAGCTACCTAACAACTATAGTCCTGGATCCTATATAAAGACAGCTACCTAACAACTATAGTCCTGGATCATATATAAAGACAGCTACCTAACAGCTATAGTCCTGGATCCTATATAAAGACAGCTACCTAACAACTATAGTCCTGGATCCTATATAAAGACAGCTACCTAACAGCTATAGTCCTGGATCATATATAAAGACAGCTACCTAACAACTATAGTCCTGGATCCTATATAAAGACAGCTACCTAACAGCTATAGTCCTGGATCCTATATAAAGACAGCTACCTAACAACTATAGTCTTCTCCCTATTTAAAGACAGCTACCTAACAACTGTAGTCCTGGATCCTATATAAAGACAGCTACCTAACAGCTATAGTCCTGGATCATATATAAAGACAGCTACCTAACAGCTATAGTCCTGGATCCTATATAAAGACAGCTACCTAACAACTATAGTCTTCTCCCTATTTAAAGACAGCTACCTAACAACTGTAGTCCTGGATCCTATATAAAGACAGCTACCTAACAACTATAGTCCTGGATCCTATATAAAGACAGCTACCTAACAGCTATAGTCCTGGATCATATATAAAGACAGCTACCTAACAACTATAGTCCTGGATCCTATATAAAGACAGCTACCTAACAACTATAGTCCTGGATCCTATATAAAGACAGCTACCTAACAACTATAGTGCTGGACCCTAATTAAAAACATCTACGTCACAACTGTAGTCCTGGACCCAGTATAAAGTCACCCTGACCCTCAGCTGTCTCCAGCCTGCAGCTCATTACCTGCTGCAGCTCAGATCTCCCCATCACTCCACTTCCTGCTCTTGAATATTAAGAATAGATATTTGACATGTTGTGTGAGGGGCTGAAGGAGCTGTGAATGGCAGAGCTGAATGCTTGTCCATCACTCTTTTCACTGGTTACAGGTGGTCAGGTGGTCTCATCTCCCTCCACATATATCTGCTGCTGCGTGACAGCAGTCTGCAATTTGCATGTTGGACAGACAACAAACGGGCCTGTGCATGTCAAACTAGGTGGTGATGCGTGACAGTTTGAACACAATGCTGTCTCCTCCTAGCCTGACCCTCGACCCGCCTAATGTCTCCGTCACAATCACAGGAAGATGGGAGAAATCAGCTTGCCCTTCTCCACAATGCATCTGATACCAATACCATTATTATGGTCTCTCTATCTCTCCACCCCCCTCTCTCTCTCTTTCTCTCTCTCTCTCTCTCTCTCACTCTCTCTTCTCTCTCTTCTCTCTCTCTCTCTCTCTCTCTCTCTCTCTCTCTCTCTCTCTCTCTCTCTCTCTCACTCTCTCTTCTCTCTCCTCTCTCTCTCTCTCTCTCTCTCTCTCTCTCTCTCTCTCTCTCCTCTCCCTCTCCCTCTCTTCTCTCTTCCCTCTTCCCTCTTTTCTATCTCCCCTCTCTCTCTCCTCTCCCCCTCTCTCACTCTCTCCTCTCGCTCTCTCTCACTCTCTCTCCTCTCCCCCTCTCTCACTCTCTCCTCTCGCTCTCTCTCTTTTCTCTTCACTCTCTCTCTCCTCTCTCTCTCTCTCTTTTCTCTTCCCTCTCTCTCTCCTCTCTCTCTCTCTCTTTTTTCTTCACTCTCTCTCTCTCTCTCTCTCTTTTCTCCTCTCTCTCTCTCCTCTCTCTCCTTCTCTCTGGTACTCCATCTTAGAGTGGCTTGTCTTGGTCTGTCAATCCCAGAGGCCTTTAGGGTCGTTTTAGGACAAAGATAATGAGTTCGATGGAATTGTTGTGAATCTCTTGTTGTGGCCACATGGATGAATGCATTGACGCTTGCTGACACTTGATGCATTGACAATAATGGTGATTATTTTTGAATGTTTTGGACAGGGAACCATTTTGACCGATGTTCTAATATTAAAGTGAAAGCTAATCTTTAATGAGTCATTTAACAGTCTGATAGTGTAGGAAGACCATCACAGGAAGAGGCTTTGTTCAGCTCTTTAAAAGCAATATCTACCAAAGGGATATAATCTCTCCCCTGTTATAACACATGATAATGAAGCCGTTATCTCCGCCTACATCACCTGATCGTCACTGTGATGAAACAGCGACACTAATTACCTGTTAACACCTGAACACTTCCCTGGTGCAGCTTACGGCTGCAGGAACACTTCCCTGTTACTTCCTGGTTCAGCTCCCGACAGAGGTCAACTCACTCTGACATATGAAGAGTACTCTTTATATTACAACCTCATCAAATTGTCTCTCAGCAGTTTAAGATATGAACTTTCTTCTGCTTGTTAAGGCAGATAAAGGGAATGTTTTAAAACGGATCTCAGTGTAGAATATATCCAGGAGTAGAGAGTTTTAGTCTTAAGCCATAATCACTCTCTGGTTTAAGCTATATACTTTACATATTTAAGGAGATAGTTACTTCATGAGCTCATGTTGTAAGAGTTAGAGTTAAAAGTCACTACCATATCTCTGTGGGTTAATGAACGGGGGGGGGGGGGGCAGGCCGCCTGATTACACTGTTTAATAGACACACAATCCTCCTGAATTCTAGGATAGTCAGCAGAACTGGATCATCTCCGTACCACTCTGGGTTTAAAGTGGAACTGACAGCGTTTTAACTACTTTGCAGAAATTACACAAACAGATAGTCATAGTGTGGGTGTAAAATATCACATCTGCAGTTTAATGCTTCAAAATCAACTTCATAACAGGTTTTAAAAACAGCTTCTATTCGACTCAACACTTCATTATGTACAGTAAGGTGTTGTTGGCAGAATTAAAACAGATGCAGTCCACACATGATTAATACAAGTCACCCTCAAAGGGCTAGGTGGTCTAATACATATTGCTGTTAGCTTGTAAATCACATATAGTACAATGTGTTCTGCCTCCAGCCATTCTGGGGATGAACACCTAATATTATGGACCAAAACAGATGGAAAAGAGCAGTGTTTGTGATTCTCAACACAGTCAATCTAGCTATGCAGTACATGGCTAAGAAGACTGTAGAGTATCTATTAATGTAGGCCTACTAATTTAATTTAGCTAGCTAGCAGTTTTCTAGAACCTAAAATAACATATAGCCTTGTATTGTCGCTAGCTAGCAGCTAGCTATCAGTTTTCTAGAACCTAAAATAACATATAGCCTTGTATTGTAGGTAGCTAGCAGCTAGCTATCAGTTTTCTAGAACCTAAAATAACATATAGCCTTGTAGGTAGCTAGCTTTCAGTTTTCTAGAACCTAAAATTACATATTTTATTTATTCTTTATTTAACTAGGCAAGTCAGTTAATAACAAATTCTTATTTTCAATGATGGCCTAGGAACAGTGGGTTAACTGCCTGTTCAGGGTAGAACTACAGATCTGTACCTTGTCAGCTGGGGGATTTGAACTCCCAACCTTCCGGTTACCAGTTCAACACTCTAACCACTAGGCTACACTGCTGCCCCAATATATATATATATATAGCCTTGTATTGTAGCTAGCTAGCTATCAGTTTTCTGAACGGCCTGGGGGTTGAAACGACACGACTTCTATACGTTTTATTTTGTCCCTCTATACCATGGCAGTACCTCATCAGCCCAATGTTTACCTCATCAGCCCCATGTTTACCTCATCAGCCCCATGTTTACCTCATCAGCCCAATGTTTACCTCATCAGCCCAATGTTTACCTCATCAGCCCAATGTTTACCTCATCAGCCCCATGTTTACCTCATCAGCCCCATGTTTACCTCATCAGCCCAATGTTTACCTCATCAGCCCAATGTTTACCTCATCAGCCCAATGTTTACCTCATCAGCCCCATGTTTACCTCATCAGCCCAATGTTTACCTCATCAGCCTAATGTTTACCTCATCAGCCCAATGTTTACCTCATCAGCCCAATGTTTACCTCATCAGCCCAATGTTTACCTCATCAGCCCAATGTTTACCTCATCAGCCCAATGTTTACCTCATCAGCCCAATGTTTACCTCATCAGCCCAATGTTTACCTCATCAGCCCCATGTTTACCTCATCAGCCCAATGTTTACCTCATCAGCCTAATGTTTACCTCATCAGCCCAATGTTTACCTCATCAGCCCAATGTTTACCTCATCAGCCCAATGTTTACCTCATCAGCCCAATGTTTACCTCATCAGCCCAATGTTTACCTCATCAGCCCAATGTTTACCTCATCAGCCCAATGTTTACCTCATCAGCCCAATGTCAAACTAGTGAACTGTTCAAAACAAAAACATGCTGTTGTAATTAGGATTCTCCTTTTTCTATCGAGAAAACATCTTGTAGGTGACATGGATATTTAGTCATGTTTGTAAAAGCCGCCCTGTCTGTGAGGGCGGACTGCTAAACCTTCAGTTAATCTGTCTGTCAGTTCAGAGGCTGCCACCAGTCAACCCTGGCAACATAATTAACACTCATGTCATGATTAGTATTTGTCTGTTTAATATAATCCTTGTATACATCTCATGCAGGAGATATTTGAGTTCCCGTTGCGCTTGGGGAACCTCTGAAAGCATCTGAATAAAGACGTCCATTTTGTTTCTTTGGAGCTCTGTTGTCTGACAGGAGAGATTAGCTGTAATGTTAGTGTAAATCCTCTCACAGAGCGCTGCGGCGCTTACCGTACAACTCTGCCGTTGCAGCAGCTCGTTGTATCAAACACACAGAGGAAAGCCTCCCGACCACATCAGACCTCTTCTGTAACCTGTTGTCACAACACAGGAGGAATGTTCAACTACAGCTGTGTTTCAACATGAAGAAGCCTCCTCCTCCTCATCAGGGCTGTATCAGGGCTGTGTTACAGTGTTAAAGTCAGACATCAGGACTGTGTTACAGTGTTAAAGTCAGACATCAGGACTGTATCAGGGCTGTGTTACAGTGTTAAAGTCAGACATCAGGACTGTGTTACAGTGTTAAAGTCAGACATCAGGGCTGTATCAGGACTGTGTTACAGTGTTAAAGTCAGACATCAGGGCTGTATCAGGGCTGTGTTACAGTGTTACAGTCAGTCATCAGGACTGTATCAGGACTGTGTTACAGTGTTAAAGTCAGACATCAGGGCTGTGTCAGGGCTGTGTTACAGTGTTAAAGTCAGACATCAGGGCTGTGTCAGGACTGTGTTACAGTGTTAAAGTCAGACATCAGGACTGTATCAGGACTGTGTTACAGTGTTAAAGTCAGACATCAGGACTGTGTTACAGTGTTAAAGTCAGACATCAGGGCTGTGTTACAGTGTTAAAGATAGATAATGTATTGTCCTGCATGTTTGAGACAGTATGATAGTAGATCATGTATTGTCCTGCCTGTTTGAGACAGTCTGATAATAGATAATGTATAGTCTTGCCTGTTTGAGACAGTCTGATAATAGATAATATATAGTCTTGCCTGTCTGAGACAGTCTGATAATAGATAATGTATAGTCTTGCCTGTCTGAAACAGTCTGATAATAGATAATATATAGTCCTGCCTGTCTGAAACAGTCTGATAATAGATAATGTATAGTCTTGCCTGTCTGAAACAGTCTGATAATAGATAATGTATAGTCTTGCCTGTCTGAAACAGTCTGATAATAGATAATATATAGTCTTGCCTGTCTGAAACAGTCTGATAATAGATAATGTATAGTCTTGCCTGTCTGAAACAGTCTGATAATAGATAATGTATAGTCTTGCCTGTCTGAAACAGTCTGATAATAGATAATGTATAGTCTTGCCTGTCTGAAACAGTCTGATAATAGATAATGTATAGTCTTGCCTGTCTGAAACAGTCTGATAATAGATAATGTATAGTCTTGCCTGTCTGAAACAGTCTGATAATAGATAATGTATAGTCGTCCCTGGCTGAGTCTTCATCAGATTGTTTCTGTCTTTACATCAGACCAGCTGTGTCTCATTAGTACGGACAGGCCAACATCATCCTCTCCTCTCCTCTCCTCTCCTCTCCTCTCCTCTCCTCTCCTCTCCTCTCCTCTCCTCTCCTCTCCTCTCCTCTCCTCTCCTCTCCTCTCCTCTCCTCTCCTCTCCTCTCCTCTCCTCTCCTCTCCTCTCCTCTCCTCTCCTCTCCTCTCTCCATTCCTCTGTTGTATTGTTGTTATTTATCTCCCTCATTAATTAGTGTATTTATTTCACATGGAGCCTCTCTGTGAGATGGAGCCTTTCTCTATGTCTCTCAGTGCCAGGTCCGTCCTCGGGGACAAGAGGCCCGTGATCTTGCTGGCAGAGTTACCCTCACTGTGGTGAGAAACAAAGAAATCCCCAAATCTCCTCCCCAGACTCTCTCTCTTCTCCCTCCCCAGCTCCACCCTACTGATCCCTGGGCCTGGGGGAGGGAGGAGAGGGGGAGCCCCTAATGAATAATACAATAAAAGAAGGGAAGATTTGATGATAAGCTCCCATAACCTCAGTGTAATACCATTGTATTGAGTCCTGGTGTTTAGAGCTAACCCTACCCTAACATCAGAAACCTAACCCTACCCTAACATCAGAACCTTAACCCTACCCTAACATCAGAAACCTAACCCTACCCTAACATCAGAACCTTAACCCTACCCTAACATCAGAAACCTAACCCTACCCTAACATCAGAACCTTAACCCTACCCTAACATCAGAAACCTAACCCTACCCTAACATCAGAACCTTAACCCTACCCTAACATCAGAAACCTAACCCTACCCTAACATCAGAACCTTAACCCTACCCTAACATCAGAAACCTAACCCTACCCTAACATCAAAACCCTAACCCTACCCTAATATCAGAACCCTAACCCTACCCTAACATCAGAACCTTAACCCTACCCTAACATCAGAAACCTAACCCTACCTTAACATCAGAACCATAACCCTACCCTAACATCAGAACCCTAACCCTACCCTAACATCAGAAACCTAACCCTACCCTAACATCAGAACCTTAACCCTACCCTAACATCAGAAACCTAACACTACCCTAACATCAGAACCTTAACCCTACCCTAACATCAGAAACCTAACCCTACCCTAATATCAGAACCCTAACCCTACCCTAACATCAGAACCTTAACCCTACCCTAACATCAGAAACCTAACCCTACCTTAACATCAGAAACATAACCCTACCCTAACATCAGAACCCTAACCCTACCCTAACATCAGAAACCTAACCCTACCCTAACATCAGAACCTTAACCCTACCCTAACATCAGAAACCTAACCCTACCCTAACATCAAAACCCTAACCCTACCCTAATATCAGAACCCTAACCCTATCCTAACATCAGAACCTTAACCCTACCCTAACATCAGAACCCGAACCCTAACCTACCCTAACATCAGAAACCTAACCCTACCCTAACATCAGAACCCTAACCCTACCCTAACATCAGAAACCTAACCCTACCCTAACATCAGAACCCTAACCCTACCCTAACATCAGAAACCTAACCCTACCCTAACTCAGCACCTTAACCCTACCCTAACATCAGAAACATAACCCTACCCTAACATAAGAACCCTAACCCTACCCTAACATCAGAACCCTAACCCTACCCTAACATCAGAACCCTAACCCTACCCTAACATCAGAACCCTAACCCTCCCCTAACATCAGAACCCTAACCCTACCCTAATATCAGAACCTTAACCCTACCCTAACATCAGAACCTTAACCCTACCCTAACATCAGAAACCCAACCCTACCCTAACATCAGAACCCTAACCCTACCCTAACATCAGAACCCTAACCCTCCCCTAACATCAGAACCTTAACCCTACCCTAACATCAGAACCTTAACCCTACCCTAACATCAGAACCCTAACCCTACCCTAACATCAGAACCCTACCCTAACATCAGAACCCTAACACTACCCTAACATCAGAACCCTAACCCTACCCTAACATCAGAAACCTAACCCTACCCTAACATCAGAAACCTAACCCTACCCTAACATCAGAAACCTAACCCTACCCTAACATCAGAAACCTAACCCTACCCTAACATCAGAACCCTAACCCTACCCTAACATCAGAAACCTAACCCTACCCTAACATCAGAACCCTACCCTAACATCAGAAACCTAACCCTACCCTAACATCAGAAC
>NW_022261979.1:14995956-15040956 GCF_002021735.2 Oncorhynchus kisutch
GAATCATGGAGTTAATCAAAATGATGTCACCTGTAACTTCCAGCTGCAACCAGAACGTGGTGAGGTGTTGGTGTAATATCTCTGTCACACAGCCATGGGAAATGAGCTGAATTCAACCAGAACGTGGTGAGGTGTTGGTGTAATATCTCTGTCACAAAGCCATGGGAAATGAGCTGAATTCAACCAGAACGTGGTGAGGTGTTGGTGTAATATCTCTGTCACAAAGCCATGGGAAATGAACTGAATTCAACCAGAACATGGTGAGGTGTTGGTGTAATATCTCTGTCACAAAGCCATGGGAAATGAGCTGAATTCAACCAGAACGTGGTGAGGTGATGGTGTAATATCTCTGTCACAAAGCCATGGGAAATGAACTGAATTCAACCAGAACGTGGTGAGGTGTTGGTGTAATATCTCTGTCACAAAGCCATGGGAAATGAGCTGAATTCAACCAGAACGTGGTGAGGTGTTGGTGTAATATCTCTGTCACACAGCCATGGGAAATGAGCTGAATTAATATGATGAGAGCAGCATTTTGACAATTTTACATTTTGGAGGGACTCGCAGGCCATCTGAAGCCCTGTGAAACACATTAGTGACTGATAGTCTTGAAGAGAGATAGTCTGTTAGTGGAATGATCTGGTCCGTCTGACTGGCTGGGAGGAAGAGGAGGAGGAGGCTGAACAGTTGACGGTCTTTCTTGGCAAAACAGAGGCCGTACACCTGATGAAAGCCCAGGGTGAGAGGCATGATGGGATAGTTGGTGTCAAAAGGACTTCCTGATTAGGGCGGAGGGGAACTCTATCATCGACAGTCACCGTGTCTGAAGTCTTATTGGAACATTCTCGTTATACATTGACCTACTGAAACTCTATTAGGTTTAGTTGACTTACTGAAACTCTACTAGGTTTAGTTGACCTACTGAAACTCTATTAGGTTCAGTTGACTTACTGAAACTCTATGAGGTTTACTTGACCTACTGAAACTCTATTAGGTTCAGTTGACTTACTGAAACTCTATTAGGTTCAGTTGACTTACTGAAACTCTATTAGGTTTAGTTGACTTACTGAAACTCTACTAGGTTTAGTTGACCTACTGAAACTCTATTAGGTTCAGTTGACTTACTGAAACTCTATGAGGTTTACTTGACCTACTGAAACTCTATTAGGCTCAGTTGACTTACTGAAACTCTATTAGGTTTAGTTGACTTACTGAAACTCTATTAGGTTTAGTTGACTTACTGAAACTCTATGAGGTTTAGTTGTTGTTGGGTTTATTTCCAGCTGAAGTCAAGGCGTTGTGGTTCAGAAGACAAAACAGAAAACATATCATCAGTGTCTCTGTGTCTCCTACAGACATCAAGGAGCTGATCTGATCTGGCAGCAGGGGTTTGGTTTGGTGCAGAATGGCTTTAACATCTTTGTAACTGATCCAGAGACAGGATTAGTGATGGTTCTTCTTTCATTCAAAACAAGACCAACGCTTGGTGGTGGTGGTGGTGGGGGTGTGATCCATCTCTTATAGTTCACAGGATCCACATTTACTGTGAAGGACTGTCGTTAGTTTGCATCTTCTCCTTTTTATATTTTGATGTATGTCTATAATTTAATTTTTTTATCGCATAGTTCTATTTTCAGAAACTAGCTAGTTGGATTATAGTGGTCAGAAACTACCTAGTTGGATTATAGTGGTCAGAAACTACCTAGTTGGATTATAGTGGTCAGAAACTAGCTAGTTGGATTATAGTGGTCAGAAACTACCTAGTTGGATTATAGTGGTCAGAAACTACCTAGTTGGATTATAGTGGTCAGAAACTAGCTAGTTGGATTATAGTGGTCAGAAACTACCTAGTTGGATTATAGTGGTCAGAAACTACCTAGTTGGATTATAGTGGTCAGAAACTACCTAGTTGGATTATAGTGGTCAGAAACTACCTAGTTGGATTATAGTGGTCAGAAACTACCTAGTTGGATTATAGTGGTCAGAAACTACCTAGTTGGATTATAGTGGTCAGAAACTAGTTGGAGTAGAGTTAGTTAGTTGGAGTATAGGGGTCAGAAACGAATTATTTGGAGTAGAGGAGTTAGAATCTAGTTAGTTGGAGTAGAGGAGTTATAATCTAGTTAGTTGGAGTAGAGGAGTTAGAATCTAGTTAGTTGGAGTATAGGGGTCAGAATCTAGTTAGTTGGAGTATAGGGGTCAGAAAGCAGACAGACGGCCTTGTCCTTGGCACCTCTCTTGGCAGAGCAGAGACATGGCACAACAGAAAGAGGCCACCTCGCTGCGCCAACAGACCTGTTCCCTGGGCCCCTTGGCAACCACTCTGGAATCACGTTTACGTCCTGGGGGTGAGGGAGGAATGTGGACGGGATCATCACTCACTAATCACAGACTACCCTGAAACACTGACACACTGCTAATTACAGACAACAATAGCTCCGTCCCAGATACAACCTCGACTCCAGGGTGCTGCTAGAATCACAGTTGTCATGTCCTATGGGGTTTCCCTGCTCTCACAACCTTAGAACAGAACAACAACCCTTAGAACAGAACAACAACCCTTAGAACAGAACAACAACCCTTAAAACAGAACAGCAACCCTTAGAACAGAACAACAACCCTTAAAACAGAAGAACAACCCTTAGAACAGAACAACAACCCTTAGAACAGAACAACAACCCTTAGAACAGAACAACAACCCTTAGAACAGAACAACAACCCTTAGAACAGAACAACAACCCTTAGAACAGAACAACAACCCTTAGAACAGAACAACAACCCTTAAAACAGAACTGTGTTTCCCTGGGAAAGTGTCGATCACACTGTCAGATTAATTGAAAAGGAGAACTCCCGTCCCACTAAATTAAATATACCGTGGCCAGTGAATGTGTCCATCCATTCACTGAACCGTTTCAATCACATGTATTTATCAAGCCCTTCTTACATCAGCCGATGTCACAAAGTGCTGGACAGAAACCCAGCCGAAAACCCCCCCAAACAGCAAGCAATGCAGATGTAGAAGCACGGTGCCTAGGAAAAAACTCCCTAGAAATATCAGTGGAAGCAACATTAACGAAGGAAGAGTTTGACTAAAGCAGATAGTATATTGTCTCTGTGAGGTGAGCACTACTACTCAACGGTGACATGTTCTCCAGACCCGGCGTTCATTAGCGACATAGCGGTTCCACCGCAGCTGGAAGACGTCTGGTTGAGCTCTGTCAGGGTTTTAGACTGCCAGGCTGGCAGGAACAGAGTTTGATGCTCAGTCTGTGTCACCCAGAGCTGTTTTTGTCCTCGCAACACACAGAGTGGCATCATTTGCATGGGTTTGACACCCCCGACGTCTCGTCTCCGTGCCCTCTCTGTGTCTGGCTGGTGGCGGCGCTGCCATCCGTGCCAATTAAAGGGGTGGACCAGGTGGCACCTCACAGGTGGTCTTATAATCCCTGTAAAGATCCCACTTCATTAAGGAATCTGTTTAATGTGGCCGTTGGCTGATTGATTAATCTCCCACACCACAGTCTCAGATTATGCCAAGTTAGACCGTGATAAGACACAAGGTTGACCTATGTCACACGGAGAGGATGTTGTGTTGCCAGATCCAACACGTTCAGGAGAAATAATGGTACACTTCAGGAAGAAATAGCATGCAAGTCTACATGATGTTCATGAAGAGTTGAATGAAATAGCATGCAAGTCTGCATGATGTTCACGAAGAGTCAAATGAAATAGCATGCAAGTCTGCATGATGTTCACGAAGAGTCAAATGAAATAGCATGCAAGTCTGCATGATGTTCACGAAGAGTCAAATGAAATAGCATGCAAGTCTACATGATGTTCATGAAGAGTTGAATGAGATAGCATGCAAGTCTGCATGATGTTCACGAAGAGTCAAATGAAATAGCATGCAAGTCTACATGATGTTCACGAAGAGTTGAATGAAATAGCATGCAAGTCTGCATGATGTTCACGAAGAGTCAAATGAAATAGCATGCAAGTCTACATGATGTTCACGAAGAGTTGAATGAAATAGCATGCAAGTCTGCATGATGTTCACGAAGAGTCAAATGAAATAGCATGCAAGTCTGCATGATGTTCACGAAGAGTCAAATGAAATAGCATGCAAGTCTGCATGATGTTCACGAAGAGTCAAATGAAATAGCATGCAAGTCTGCATGATGTTCACGAAGAGTCAAATGAAATAGCATGCAAGTCTGCATGATGTTCACGAAGAGTTGAATGAAATAGCATGCAAGTCTGCATGATGTTCACGAAGAGTCAAATGAGATAGCATGCAAGTCTGCATGATGTTCATGAAGAGTTAAATGAAATAGCATGCAAGTCTGCATGATGTTCATGAAGAGTCAAATGAAATAGCATGCAAGTCTGCATGATGTTCATGAAGAGTCAAATGAAATAGCATGCAAGTCTGCATGATGTTCACGAAGAGTCAAATGAGATAGCATGCAAGTCTGCATGATGTTCACGAAGAGTCAAATGAAATAGCATGCAAGTCTGCATGATGTTCACGAAGAGTCAAATGAGATAGCATGCAAGTCTGCATGATGTTCACGAAGAGTCAAATGAAATAGCATGCAAGTCTGCATGATGTTCATGAAGAGTCAAATGAAATAGCATGCAAGTCTGCATGATGTTCACGAAGAGTCAAATGAGATAGCATGCAAGTCTGCATGATGTTCACGAAGAGTCAAATGAAATAGCATGCAAGTCTGCATGATGTTCACGAAGAGTCAAATGAGATAGCATGCAAGTCTGCATGATGTTCACGAAGAGTCAAATGAGATAGCATGCAAGTCTGCATGATGTTCACGAAGAGTCAAATGAGATAGCATGCAAGTCTGCATGATGTTCACGAAGAGTCAAATGAGATAGCATGCAAGTCTGCATGATGTTCACGAAGAGTCAAATGAGATAGCATGCAAGTCTGCATGATGTTCATGAAGAGTCAAATGAAATAGCATGCAAGTCTGCATGATGTTCACGAAGAGTCAAATGAGATAGCATGCAAGTCTGCATGATGTTCATGAAGAGTCAAATGAGATAGCATGCAAGTCTGCATGATGTTCACGAAGAGTCAAATGAGATAGCATGCAAGTCTGCATGATGTTCATGAAGAGTCAAATGAGATAGCATGCAAGTCTGCATGATGTTCATGAAGAGTCAAATGAGATAGCATGCAAGTCTGCATGATGTTCACGAAGAGTCAAATGAAATAGCATGCAAGTCTGCATGATGTTCACGAAGAGTCAAATGAGATAGCATGCAAGTCTGCATGATGTTCATGAAGAGTCAAATGAGATAGCATGCAAGTCTGCATGATGTTCACGAAGAGTCAAATGAAATAGCATGCAAGTCTGCATGATGTTCATGAAGAGTCAAATGAAATAGCATGCAAGTCTGCATGATGTTCACGAAGAGTCAAATGAGATAGCATGCAAGTCTGCATGATGTTCACGAAGAGTCAAATGAAATAGCATGCAAGTCTGCATGATGTTCACGAAGAGTCAAATGAGATAGCATGCAAGTCTGCATGATGTTCACGAAGAGTCAAATGAGATAGCATGCAAGTCTGCATGATGTTCACGAAGAGTCAAATGAGATAGCATGCAAGTCTGCATGATGTTCACGAAGAGTCAAATGAGATAGCATGCAAGTCTGCATGATGTTCACGAAGAGTCAAATGAGATAGCATGCAAGTCTGCATGATGTTCATGAAGAGTCAAATGAAATAGCATGCAAGTCTGCATGATGTTCACGAAGAGTCAAATGAGATAGCATGCAAGTCTGCATGATGTTCATGAAGAGTCAAATGAGATAGCATGCAAGTCTGCATGATGTTCACGAAGAGTCAAATGAGATAGCATGCAAGTCTGCATGATGTTCATGAAGAGTCAAATGAGATAGCATGCAAGTCTGCATGATGTTCATGAAGAGTCAAATGAGATAGCATGCAAGTCTGCATGATGTTCACGAAGAGTCAAATGAAATAGCATGCAAGTCTGCATGATGTTCACGAAGAGTCAAATGAGATAGCATGCAAGTCTGCATGATGTTCATGAAGAGTCAAATGAGATAGCATGCAAGTCTGCATGATGTTCACGAAGAGTCAAATGAGATAGCATGCAAGTCTGCATGATGTTCACGAAGAGTCAAATGAAATAGCATGCAAGTCTGCATGATGTTCATGAAGAGTCAAATGAGATAGCATGCAAGTCTGCATGATGTTCACGAAGAGTCAAATGAGATAGCATGCAAGTCTGCATGATGTTCACGAAGAGTCAAATGAGATAGCATGCAAGTCTGCATGATGTTCACGAAGAGTCAAATGAGATAGCATGCAAGTCTGCATGATGTTCACGAAGAGTCAAATGAGATAGCATGCAAGTCTGCATGATGTTCACGAAGAGTCAAATGAGATAGCATGCAAGTCTGCATGATGTTCACGAAGAGTCAAATGAGATAGCATGCAAGTCTGCATGATGTTCACGAAGAGTCAAATGAGATAGCATGCAAGTCTGCATGATGTTCACGAAGAGTCAAATGAGATAGCATGCAAGTCTGCATGATGTTCACGAAGAGTCAAATGAAATAGCATGCAAGTCTGCATGATGTTCACGAAGAGTTGAATGAGATAGCATGCAAGTCTGCATGATGTTCACGAAGAGTCAAATGAAATAGCATGCAAGTCTGCATGATGTTCACGAAGAGTCAAATGAGATAGCATGCAAGTCTGCATGATGTTCACGAAGAGTCAAATGAAATAGCATGCAAGTCTGCATGATGTTCATGAAGAGTCAAATGAGATAGCATGCAAGTCTGCATGATGTTCATGAAGAGTCAAATGAGATAGCATGCAAGTCTGCATGATGTTCATGAAGAGTCAAATGAGATAGCATGCAAGTCTGCATGATGTTCACGAAGAGTCAAATGAAATAGCATGCAAGTCTGCATGATGTTCACGAAGAGTCAAATGAGATAGCATGCAAGTCTGCATGATGTTCACGAAGAGTCAAATGAGACGGAGGACAAAGATATTTATTCAGATTTAGAAAGTTTTCAGTCTAATTCTCTAACGTTTGGTCCTCCAATCTCAAAATTACAGTAGGACAAACAGTAGGAAATACAGTAGGACATACAGTAGGATACACAGTATACAGTAGGACATATAGTAGGATACACAGTATACAGTAGGACATACAGTAGGATATACAGTAGGACATACAGTAGGATATACAGTATACAGTAGGACATACAGTAGGATATACAGTATACAGTAGGATACACAGTATACAGTAGGACATATAGTAGGATACACAGTATACAGTAGGACATACAGTAGGATATACAGTAGGACAAACAGTAGGAAATACAGTAGGACATACAGTAGGATACACAGTATACAGTAGGACATACAGTAGGATACACAGTATACAGTAGGACATACAGTAGGATACACAGTATACAGTAGGACATACAGTACGATATACAGTAGGACATACAGTAGGATATACAGTATACAGTAGGACATACAGTAGAACATACAGTAGAACATACAGTAGGATAGACAGTATACAGTAGGACATACAGTAGGACATACAGTAGAATATACAGTAGAAAATACAGTAGGACATACAGTATACAGTAGGACATACAGTAGGAAATACAGTAGGACATGTAGTAGCACATACAGTAGGATATACAGTATACGGTAGGACATACAGTAGGATATACAGTAGGAAATACAGTAGGACATACAGTAGGACATACAGTACACAGTAGGACATACAGTAGGACTTACAGTAGAACATACAGTATGACATACAGTAGAATATACAGTAGGATATACAGTATACAGTAGGACAAACAGTAGGATATACAGTATGGCATACAGTAGAATATAGTATACAGTAGGATATACAGTAGGATATACAGTCGGACATGTAGTAGGACATACAGTAGGATATACAGTATACAGTAGGACATACAGTAGGATATACAGTAGGACATACAGTAGGACATACAGTAGGGTATACAGTAGGACATACAGTAGGAAATACAGTAGGACATACAGTAGGATATACAGTATACAGTAGGACATACAGTATGAAATACAGTAGGACATACAGTAGGATATACAGCATACAGTAGGACATACAGTAGGATATACAGTAGGACATGTAGTAGGACATACAGTAGGACATATAGTAGGATATACAGTATACAGTAGGACATACAGTAGGATATACAGTAGGAAATACAATAGGACATACAGTAGGATATACAGTATACAGTAGGACATACAGTAGGAAGGACATGTAGTAGGATATACGGTTAGACATACAGTAGAATATACAGTATACAGTAGGACATACAGTAGGACATACAGTAGGATATACAGTAGGATATACAGTATACAGTAGAACATACAGTAGGTTATACAGTAGGGTGTACTGTAAGATATACAGTAGGGTATACAGTAGGGTATACAGTAGGACATACAATAGGACATACAGTAGGATATACAGTATACTGTAGGACATACAATAGGACATACAATAGGACATACAATAGGATACACAGTAGGACATACAACATGATATACAGTAGTACACACAGTAGGACATACAATAGGACATACAATAGGATACACAGTAGGACATACAACATGATATACAGTAGAACATACAGTAGTATATACAGGATACAGTAGGACATACAGTAGGACATGTAGTAGGACATGCAATGGGATACACAGTAGAATATACAGTAGGATATACAGTAGGACATGTAGTAGGGCATACAATATGATATACAGTAGGATATACAGTAGGATATACAGTAGGATATACAGTAGAACATGTAGTAGGGCATACAATAGGATATACAGTAGGGCATACATTAGGATATACAGTATGATATACAGTAGGACATACAATAGGACAGGCAGTAGGATATACAGTAGGATATACAGTAGTACATGTAGTAGGACATACAATAGGATATACAGTAGGACATACAATAGGATATACAGTAGGACATACAATAGGATATACAGTAGGACATGTAGTAGGACATACAATAGGATATACAGTAGGACATACAATAGGATATACAGTAGAACATACGTTATACAGTAGGACATATTGATAATCTAATAGCCAAGGAATAACAAAGCAACAATATCAAGTCGGAAGATCTTAACCCTCATCTCTTAAATACAGTAAGTCTGTGCTGTAGGTGCCAGTAGACTGGGTTTACTAGATGTAATGTGTTGGGACTACTGTCAATGGTCTTTACTGTGTCATGTCTGTCATGGTATTTAACAATGAGCTGCTACAACTTGCCTTGGCAGACTCCAGACCACCCACACATCCTATCAGATGTGACATTTAGTTATAGTATTGGCCTCACTTGTTCTCTATAATTTTCCTCTCAGTATTACAGCTATTACCCTCCAAGGAGACAGAGAGCCCTGCTGCACGTCGTTCCTCCTGGGGAGAGGCGTTGTGCCCCCGGAGGGCTGGGGTTCTGGTGTTGTGGTTAGATTAGTGAAACAGAGAGAGACGAGTCAGAACTGTCAGACATGGCTGACTAAGGCTTCTCCACTCCCAGATATATGTACCATGTTTAAGTCTAGGGGCAGCAGAGATATGTACCATGTTTAAGGCTGGAGGCAGCAGAGATATGTACCATGTTTAAGTCTAGGGGCAGCAGAGATATGTACCATGTTTAAGGCTAGGGGCAGCAGGGGCATGTACCATGTTTTAATCAAGGGGCAGCAGTGCTATGTACCATGTTTTAGCCTAGGGGCATCATAGATATGTACCATGTTTAAGGCTAGAGGCAGCATAGATATGTGCCATGTTTAAGGCTAGAGACCGCATGGATATGTACCATATTTAAGGCTAGAGGCATCAGATATATGTACCATGTTTAAGGCTAGAGGCAGCAGAGATATGTGCCATGTTTAAGGCTAGGGGCAGCAGGGGCATGTACCATGTTTTAATCAAGGGGCAGCAGTGCTATGTACCATGTTTTAGCCTAGGGGCATCATAGATATGTACCATGTTTAAGGCTAGAGGCAGCATAGATATGTGCCATGTTTAAGGCTAGAGACCGCATGGATATGTACCATATTTAAGGCTAGAGGCATCAGATATATGTACCATGTTTAAGGCTAGAGGCAGCAGAGATATGTGCCATGTTTAAGGCTAGGGGCAGCAGGGGCATGTACCATGTTTTAATCAAGGGGCAGCAGTGCTATGTACCATGTTTTAGCCTAGGGGCATCATAGATATGTACCATGTTTAAGGCTAGAGGCAGCATAGATATGTGCCATGTTTAAGGCTAGAGACCGCATGGATATGTACCATATTTAAGGCTAGAGGCATCAGATATATGTACCATGTTTAAGGCTAGAGGCAGCAGAGATATGTGCCATGTTTAAGGCTAGGGGCAGCAGGGGCATGTACCATGTTTGTGGTTTTTTTTTTTTTTTTTTTTTTTTTTTTTTTTTTTTTTTTTTTTTTTTTTTTTTTTTACCTTTATTTAACCAGGTAGGCTAGTTGAGAACACCTTTATTTAACCAGGTAGGCTAGTTGAGAACACCTTTATTTAACCAGGTAGGCTAGTTGAGAACACCTTTATTTAACCAGGTAGGCTAGTTGAGAACACCTTTATTTAACCAGGTAGGCTAGTTGAGAACACCTTTATTTAACCAGGTAGGCTAGTTGAGAACACCTTTATTTAACCAGGTAGGCTAGTTGAGAACACCTTTATTTAACCAGGTAGGCTAGTGGAGAACACCTTTATTTAACCAGGTAGGCTAGTTGAGAACACCTTTATTTAACCAGGTAGGCTAGTTGAGAACACCTTTATTTAACCAGGTAGGCTAGTTGAGAACACCTTTATTTAACCAGGTAGGCTAGTTGAGAACACCTTTATTTAACCAGGTAGGCTAGTTGAGAACACCTTTATTTAACCAGGTAGGCTAGTTGAGAACACCTTTATTTAACCAGGTAGGCTAGTTGAGAACACCTTTATTTAACCAGGTAGGCTAGTTGAGAACACCTTTATTTAACCAGGTAGGCTAGTTGAGAACACCTTTATTTAACCAGGTAGGCTAGTTGAGAACACCTTTATTTAACCAGGTAGGCTAGTTGAGAACACCTTTATTTAACCAGGTAGGCTAGTTGAGAACACCTTTATTTAACCAGGTAGGCTAGTTGAGAACACCTTTATTTAACCAGGTAGGCAAGTTGAGAACACCTTTATTTAACCAGGTAGGCAAGTTGAGAACACCTTTATTTAACCAGGTAGGCAAGTTGAGAACACCTTTATTTAACCAGGTAGGCAAGTTGAGAACACCTTTATTTAACCAGGTAGGCTAGTTGAGAACACCTTTATTTAACCAGGTAGGCTAGTTGAGAACACCTTTATTTAACCAGGTAGGCTAGTTGAGAACACCTTTATTTAACCAGGTAGGCTAGTTGAGAACACCTTTATTTAACCAGGTAGGCTAGTTGAGAACACCTTTATTTAACCAGGTAGGCAAGTTGAGAACACCTTTATTTAACCAGGTAGGCAAGTTGAGAACACCTTTATTTAACCAGGTAGGCTAGTTGAGAACACCTTTATTTAACCAGGTAGGCTAGTTGAGAACACCTTTATTTAACCAGGTAGGCTAGTTGAGAACACCTTTATTTAACCAGGTAGGCAAGTTGAGAACACCTTTATTTAACCAGGTAGGCTAGTTGAGAACACCTTTATTTAACCAGGTAGGCTAGTTGAGAACACCTTTATTTAACCAGGTAGGCTAGTTGAGAACACCTTTATTTAACCAGGTAGGCTAGTTGAGAACACCTTTATTTAACCAGGTAGGCTAGTTGAGAACACCTTTATTTAACCAGGTAGGCTAGTTGAGAACACCTTTATTTAACCAGGTAGGCTAGTTGAGAACACCTTTATTTAACCAGGTAGGCAAGTTGAGAACACCTTTATTTAACCAGGTAGGCTAGTTGAGAACACCTTTATTTAACCAGGTAGGCTAGTTGAGAACACCTTTATTTAACCAGGTAGGCTAGTTGAGAACACCTTTATTTAACCAGGTAGGCAAGTTGAGAACACCTTTATTTAACCAGGTAGGCAAGTTGAGAACACCTTTATTTAACCAGGTAGGCAAGTTGAGAACAAGTTCTCATTTACAATTGCGACCTGGCCAAGATAAAGCAAAGCAGTTCGACAGATAAAACGACACAGAGTTACACATGGAGTAAAAACAAACATACAGTCAATAATGCAGTATAAACAAGTCTATATACAATGTGAGCAAATGAGGTGAGAAGGGAGGTAAAGGCAAAAAAGGCCATGATGGCAAAGTAAATACAATATAGCAAGTAAAATACTGGAATGGTAGTTTTGCAATGGAAGAATGTGCAAAGTAGAAATAAAAAAAAATAATGGGGTGCAAAGGAGCAAAATAAATAAATAAATAAATAAAAATTAAATACAGTTGGGAAAGAGGTAGTTGTTTGGGCTAAATTTTAGGTGGGCTATGTACAGGTGCAGTAATCTGTGAGCTGCTCTGACAGTTGGTGCTTAAAGCTAGTGAGGGAGATAAGTGTTTCCAGTTTCAGAGATTTTTGTAGTTCGTTCCAGTCATTGGCAGCAGAGAACTGGAAGGAGAGGCGGCCAAAGAAAGAATTGGTCTTGGGGGTGACTAGAGAGATATACCTGCTGGAGCGTGTGCTACAGGTGGGAGATGCTATGGTGACCAGCGAGCTGAGATAAGGGGGGACTTTACCTAGCAGGGTCTTGTAGATGACATGGAGCCAGTGGGTTTGGCGACGAGTATGAAGCGAGGGCCAGCCAACGAGAGCGTACAGGTCGCAATGGTGGGTAGTATATGGGGCTTTGGTGATAAAACGGATTGCACTGTGATAGACTGCATCCAATTTGTTGAGTAGGGTATTGGAGGCTATTTTGTAAATGACATCGCCAAAGTCGAGGATTGGTAGGATGGTCAGTTTTACAAGGGTATGTTTGGCAGCATGAGTGAAGGATGCTTTGTTGCGAAATAGGAAGCCAATTCTAGATTTAACTTTGGATTGGAGATGTTTGATATGGGTCTGGAAGGAGAGTTTACAGTCTAACCAGACACCTAAGTATTTGTAGTTGTCCACGTATTCTAAGTCAGAGCCGTCCAGAGTAGTGATGTTGGACAGGCGGGTAGGTGCAGGTAGCGATCGGTTGAAGAGCATGCATTTAGTTTTACTTGTATTTAAGAGCAATTGGAGGCCACGGAAGGAGAGTTGTATGGCATTGAAGCTTGCCTGGAGGGTTGTTAACACAGTGTCCAAAGAAGGGCCGGAAGTATACAGAATGGTGTCGTCTGCGTAGAGGTGGATCAGGGACTCACCAGCAGCAAGAGCGACCTCATTGATGTATACAGAGAAGAGAGTCGGTCCAAGAATTGAACCCTGTGGCACCCCCATAGAGACTGCCAGAGGTCCGGACAGCAGACCCTCCGACTTGACACACTGAACTCTATCAGAGAAGTAGTTGGTGAACCAGGCGAGGCAATCATTTGAGAAACCAAGGCTGTCGAGTCTGCCGATGAGGATATGGTGATTGACAGAGTCGAAAGCCTTGGCCAGATCAATGAATACGGCTGCACAGTAATGTTTCTTATCGATGGCGGTTAAGATATCGTTTAGGACCTTGAGCGTGGCTGAGGTGCACCCATGACCAGCTCTGAAACCAGATTGCATAGCAGAGAAGGTATGGTGAGATTCGAAATGGTCGGTAATCTGTTTGTTGACTTGGCTTTCGAAGACCTTAGAAAGGCACGGTAGGATAGATATAGGTCTGTAGCAGTTTGGGTCAAGAGTGTCCCCCCCTTTGAAGAGGGGGATGACCGCAGCTGCTTTCCAATCTTTGGGAATCTCAGACGACACGAAAGAGAGGTTGAACAGGCTAGTAATAGGGGTGGCAACAATTTCGGCAGATAATTTTAGAAAGAAAGGGTCCAGATTGTCTAGCCCGGCTGATTTGTAGGGGTCCAGATTTTGCAGCTCTTTCAGAACATCAGCTGAATGGATTTGGGAGAAGGAGAAATGGGGAAGGCTTGGGCGAGTTGCTGTTGGGGGTGCAGTGCTGTTGTCCGGGGTAGGAGTAGCCAGGTGGAAAGCATGGCCAGCCGTAGAAAAATGCTTATTGAAATTCTCAATTATGGTGGATTTATCAGTGGTGACAGTGTTTCCTATCTTCAGTGCAGTGGGCAGCTGGGAGGAGGTGTTCTTATTCTCCATGGACTTTACAGTGTCCCAGAACTTTTTTGAGTTAGTGTTGCAACTTTTTTGAGTTAGAGACAGCATATATATGTACCATGTTTACGGCTAGAGGCAGCATAGATATGTACCATGTGTAAGGCTAGGGGCAGCATAGGTATGTACCATGTTTTAATCAAGGGGCAGCAGTGCTATGTACCATGTTTTAGCCTAGGGGCATCATATATATGTACCATGTTTAAGGCTGGAGGCAGCATAGATATGTGCCATGTTTAAGGCTAGAGACCAGAACACAGGGGCATGTGGAGAGTTCCAGAACACAGTGACATGTGGAGAGTTCCAGAACACAGGGGCATGTGGAGAGTTCCAGAACACAGGGAAATGTGGAGAGTTCCAGAACACAGTGACATGTGGAGAGTTCCAGAACACAGGGGCATGTGGAGAGTTCCAGAACACAGTGACATGTGGAGAGTTCCAGAACACAGAGGCATGTGGAGAGTTCCAGAACACAGGGGCATGTGGAGAGTTCCAGAACACAGTGACATGTGGAGAGTTCCAGAACACAGTGACATGTGGAGAGTTCCAGAACACAGGGGCATGTGGAGAGTTCCAGAACACAGGGGCATGTGGAGAGTTCCAGAACACAGTGACATGTGGAGAGTTCAAGAACACAGGGACATGTGGAGAGTTCCAGAACACAGTGACATGTGGAGAGTTCCAGAACACAGTGACATGTGGAGAGTTCCAGAACACAGTGACATGTGGAGAGTTCCAGAACACAGGGACATGTGGAGAGTTCCAGAACACAGTGACATGTGGAGAGTTCCAGAACACAGGGGCATGTGAAACATTAGTTATGCCTTCCATTATTATCCCATGCATTGGAAACATTAGTTATGCCTTCCATTATTATCCCATGCATTGGAAACATTAGTTATGCCTTCCATTATTATCCCATGCATTGGAAACATTAGTTATGCCTTCCATTATTATCCCATGCATTGGAAACATTAGCTATGCCTTCCATTATTATCCCATGCATTGGAAACATTAGTTATGCCTTCCATTATTATCCCATGCATTGGAAACATTAGTTATGCCTTCCATTATTATCCCATGCATTGGAAACATTAGTTATGCCTTCCATTATTATCCCATGCATTGGAAACATTAGTTATGCCTTCCATTATTATCCCATGCATTGGAAACATTAGTTATGCCTTCCATTATTATCCCATGCATTGGAAACATTAGTTATGCCTTCCATTATTATCCCATGCATTGGAAACATTAGTTATGCCTTCCATTATTATCCCATGCATTGGAAACATTAGTTATGCCTTCCATTATTATCCCATGCATTGGAAACATTAGTTATGCCTTCCATTATTATCCCATGCATTGGAAACATTAGTTATGCCTTCCATTATTATCCCATGCATTGGAAACATTAGTTATGCCTTCCATTATTATCCCATGCATTGGAAACATTAGTTATGCCTTCCATTATTATCCCATGCATTGGAAACATTAGTTATGCCTTCCATTATTATCCCATGCATTGGAAACATTAGTTAATGCCTTCCATTTTATCCCATGCATTGGAAACATTAGTTATGCCTTCCATTATTATCCCATGCATTGGAAACATTAGTTATGCCTTCCATTATTATCCCATGCATTGGAAACATTAGTTATGCCTTCCATTATTATCCCATGCATTGGAAACATTAGTTATGCCTTCCATTATTATCCCATGCATTGGAAACATTAGTTATGCCTTCCATTATTATCCCATGCATTGGAAACATTAGTTATGCCTTCCATTATTATCCCATGCATTGGAAACATTAGTTATGCCTTCCATTATTATCCCATGCATTGGAAACATTAGTTATGCCTTCCATTATTATCCCATGCATTGGAAACATTAGTTATGCCTTCCATTATTATCCCATGCATTGGAAACATTAGTTATGCCTTCCATTATTATCCCATGCATTGGAAACATTAGTTATGCCTTCCATTATTATCCCATGCATTGGAAACATTAGTTAATGCCTTCCATTTTTATCCCATGCATTGGAAACATTAGTTATGCCTTCCATTATTATCCCATGCATTGGAAACATTAGTTATGCCTTCCATTATTATCCCATGCATTGGAAACATTAGTTATGCCTTCCATTATTATCCCATGCATTGGAAACATTAGTTATGCCTTCCATTATTATCCCATGCATTGGAAACATTAGTTATGCCTTCCATTATTATCCCATGCATTGGAAACATTAGTTATGCCTTCCATTATTATCCCATGCATTGGAAACATTAGTTATGCCTTCCATTATTATCCCATGCATTGGAAACATTAGCTATGCCTTCCATTATTATCCCATGCATTGGAAACATTAGTTATGCCTTCCATTATTATCCCATGCATTGGAAACATTAGTTATGCCTTCCATTATTATCCCATGCATTGGAAACATTAGTTATGCCTTCCATTATTATCCCATGCATTGGAAACATTAGTTATGCCTTCCATTATTATCCCATGCATTGGAAACATTAGTTATGCCTTCCATTATTATCCCATGCATTGGAAACATTAGTTATGCCTTCCATTATTATCCCATGCATTGGAAACATTAGTTATGCCTTCCATTATTATCCCATGCATTGGAAACATTAGTTATGCCTTCCATTATTATCCCATGCATTGGAAACATTAGTTATGCCTTCCATTATTATCCCATGCATTGGAAACATTAGTTATGCCTTCCATTATTATCCCATGCATTGGAAACATTAGTTATGCCTTCCATTATTATCCCATGCATTGGAAACATTAGCTATGCCTTCCATTATTATCCCATGCATTGGAAACATTAGTTATGCCTTCCATTATTATCCCATGCATTGGAAACATTAGTTATGCCTTCCATTATTATCCCATGCATTGGAAACATTAGTTATGCCTTCCATTATTATCCCATGCATTGGAAACATTAGTTATGCCTTCCATTATTATCCCATGCATTGGAAACATTAGTTATGCCTTCCATTATTATCCCATGCATTGGAAACATTAGTTATGCCTTCCATTATTATCCCATGCATTGGAAACATTAGTTATGCCTTCCATTATTATCCCATGCATTGGAAACATTAGTTATGCCTTCCATTATTATCCCATGCATTGGAAACATTAGTTATGCCTTCCATTATTATCCCATGCATTGGAAACATTAGTTATGCCTTCCATTATTATCCCATGCATTGGAAAGGACATTGGAAATATATGTACATTATGTTTTTAAAAACTGATATTCACATTTAAATATGAAATGATATGCTTTAAAATTAACTAAAAGGCTATGGCACATTATCACAGCTTACTATTAGTTCATTCTTACATTCTTATAATTCCAATAGCAGCTATTTAAAACAGCAAGAGTAACAGGCTTTAATAAAGCCCTACTGCTAACAAAGGGTTAATAAACTGCCTCACCGACCCTTCGATTCCTGTCACCATAATAACTGCTCCAAGACAGCAGACTTATCAGACAATCACACATGAAGTCATCCCTCTTCCAGCTGCTGCCGAGCATGTAACTGTTTGGGGTTAAGTTCCAAACAACGCCCTATTCCCTGTGTAGTACACCTCTTTTCACCAGGGCCCGTAGGGTCCTAGTGCTCTACATAGGGAATAGGGTGCCATTTGGGTCTCAGGATAGCGAGCCTGGTGCTGGGGGCTGTGTGGGTTGTGTCACTGTGTCAGGGTTTGACAGAGGAGAGCACCTTCCTCTCTGGGTGACTGCTTTAATTACAGAGGAGCTGGAAGCTTCACCACATCACTGCTGCAGCCAGTCAGTCAGCCAGCCAGTCAGCCAGTCAGCCAGCCAGCCAGCCAGTCAGTCAGCCAGTCAGTCAGTCAGCCAGTCAGTCAGCCAGTCAGCACCTTCCTCTCTGGGTGACTGCTTTAATTACAGAGGAGCTGGAAGCTTCACCACATCACTGCTGCAGTCAGCCAGTCAGTCAGCCAGAAATAAAGGCAAACAGTCAGCCAGTCAGCCAGTCAGCCAGTCGGGCAGCCAGCAATAAAGGCAAACAGTCAGCCAGTCAGCCAGTCAGCCAGTCAGCCAGTCAGCCAGTCGGACAGCCAGCAATAAAGGCAAACAGTCAGCCAGTCAGCCAGTCAGCCAGTCGGACAGCCAGCAATAAAGGCAAACAGTCAGCCAGTCAGCCAGTCAGTCAGTCAACCAGTCAGTCAGCCAGTCAGCAATAAAGGCAAACAGTCAGCCAGTCAGCCAGTCAGTCAGCCAGTCAGCCAGTCAGTCAGTCAACCAGTCAGCCAGTCGGACAGCCAGCAATAAAGGCAAACAGTCAGCCAGTCAGTCAGTCAGTCAACCAGTCAGCCAGTCAGTCAGTCAGTCCACAGTTCACCCTGCAACACTACAGCCTCATTGTTAGACAACACATATTGTTAAAGAGAACTCTCCTTTCCGCCTGTGAGATCTCCTGTAGAACGTCATTGCATTTCTCTTTCAGGCTGTGGATATCCAATATTTTAATTGCCACGGTCGTACATCTAGCTGTCTTTTGACAATAACTGGTGAGATTTAATATGCGGGTGCTTCTCACAGTCTCTAAAGTATGTCTCTGTGTTCAAACAGGTAGGACAGAATGATTTGTTAGATCCTGAAACACATTTAACACATTTATTAATTAGATAGATGCATGCGGAAGTTACAATCTAGATATATTTTCATACTCCTGAGAGATGAAATAAACTGCATGATATTTAATTTGTTTAGTTAGCATGACTTCTCTCAGTTAGTATAATACATTCATTTAAAATAGAGGCAAGGCTGGTTTTAATTACCTGATGGTTCCAAATATACTGTATCACATCACCTTATGAGCCGTTCATATACCCAGATCCGTTATCACCTTCTAGCTGGTGTCCTGCCCTGGACTTAGTTATCTTTGTTTTCTTTATTATCTTGGTTAGGTCAGGCTGTGACATGGGGGATTTATGTGTTTAGTTTGTCTAGGTTTTCTTTGTAGATGTATGGGGTTGTGTTCATTCTAGGTGTTTATGTAAGTCTATGGTTGCCTGGATTGGTTCTCAATCAGAGGCAGGTGTTTATCGTTGTCTCTGATTGGGAACCATATTTAGGCAGCCATGTTCTTTGGGTATTTGGTGGGTGATTGTTTCCTGTGTCAGTGTTTGTGCCACATGGGACTGTTTCGGTGCCAGTTCACTGTATTATTTTGTATATGTGTTGATGTTCAGTTTGTTCCCATTACAAACCATGGACACTTACCACGCTGCGTATTGGTCCGATCCTTGTTTCACCTCTTCAGAGGAAGAGGAGGACATCTGCCGTGACAGAATCACCCACCCAAAACAGGACCAAGCAGCGTGGTGACAGGCAGCGGCAGGAGGAGCAGCGCAATCAGGACTTCTGGACTTGGGAGGAGATCCTAGACGGGAAAGGACCCTGGGCACAGCCAGGAGAATATCGCTGCCCCAAGGAAGAGCTGGAGGCAGCGAAGGCGGAGAGGCGCTGGTATGAGGAGGCAGCACGGCGGCGCGGATGGAAGCCCGAGAGTCAGCCCCAAAAATGTCTTGGGGGGGCACACAGGAAGTATGGCGAAGCCAGGTAGGAGACCTGTGCCAACTTCCTGTGCTTACCAGAGTGCGAGAGAGACCGGGCAGGCACCGTGTTATGCTGTGAAGCGCACGGTGTGCGGGTGCATAGCCCGGTGCGGTACATACTAGCTCCTCATATCGGCTGGGCTAGAGTGGGCATTGAGCCAAGTGCCTTGAAGCCAGCTCTACGCATCTGGTCTCCAGTGCATCTCCTTGGGCCGGCGTACATGGCACCAGCCTTACACATGGTGTCCCCGGTTCGCCTGCACAGCCCAGTGCGGGCTATTCCACCTCGCTGCACTGGCAGGGCGACCGGGAGCATTCAACCAGGTAAGGTTGGGCAGGCTCGGTGCTCAAGAGCTCCAGTGCGCCTGCACGGTCCGGTCTATCCAGTGCCACCTCCACGCACCAGCCCTCCGGTGGCAGCTCCCCGCACCAGGCTTCCTGTGCGTGTCCAGAGCCCAGTACTCCCTGTTTCTCCTCCCCGCACTCGCCCTGAGGTGTGTGTCCTCGGCCCAGTACCACCAGTGCCGGCATCACGCACCAGGCATACAGTGCGCCTCGTCTGTTCAGCGCCGCCAGAGCCTTCTTCCTGTCCAGCGCCGCTAGAGTCTCCCGCCTGTCCAGAGCCGCTAGAGTCTCCCGCCTGTCCAGAGCTGCTAGAGTCTCCCGCCTGTCCAGAGCCGCCAGTCTGCTAGGAGCCGCCAGAGCCGGCAGTCTGCAAGGAGCCGCCAGAGCCGCCAGTCTGCCAGGATCCGCCAGAGCCGCAAGGATCCACCAGAGCCGCCAGTCTGCCAGGATCCACCAGAGCCGCCATTCAGCCAGCATCCGCCAGAGCCGCCATTCAGCCAGGATCCGCCAGAGCCACCAGTCAGCCAGGATCCGCCAGAGCCACCAGTCAGCCAGAATCCGCCAGAGTTGTCAGTCAGCCAGGATCCGCCAGAGCCGTCAGTCAGCCAGGATCCGCCAGAGCCACCAGTCAGCCAGGATCCGCCAGAGTCGTCAGCCAGTCCGGAGCTGCCCCTCGGTCCGGAGCTGCCTCTCAGTCCGGAGCTGCCCCTCAGTCCAGTGGGGCCATTTAGTAGGGTTGCCAATCCTAGGTTTGCGGCGAGGGTCGCCGTTCCTAGGATGCCACAAAAGCGGACTAAGACTATGGTGGAGTGGGGTCCACGTCCCGCGCCAGAGCCGCCACCGTGGACAGACGCCCACCCAGGCCCTCCCCTATGGGTTTAGGTGTGCGGCCGGGAGTCCGCACCTTTGGGGGGGTTACTGTCACGCCCTGGTCTTAGTTATCTTTGTTTTCTTTATAGCTGACATATACTGTACCCAGATCTGTTATCACCTTATAGCTGATATATACTGTACCCAGATCTGTTATCACCTTATAGCTGATATATACTGTACCCAGATCTGTTATCACCTTATAGCTGATATATACTGTACCCAGATCTGTTATCACCTTATAGCTGATATATACTGTACCCAGATCTGTTATCACCTTATAGCTGATATATACTGTACCCAGATCTGTTATCACCTTATAGCTGATATATACTGTACCCAGATCTGTTATCACCTTATAGCTGATATATACTGTACCCAGATCTGTTATCACCTTATAGCTGATATATACTGTACCCAGATCTGTTATCACCTTATAGCTGATATATACTGTACCCAGATCTTTTATCACCTTATAGCTGATATATACTGTACCCAGATCTGTTATCACCTTATAGCTGATATATACTGTACCTAGATCTGTTATCACCTTATAGCTGATATATACTGTACCCAGATCTGTTATCACCTTATAGCTGATATAAACTGTACCCAGATCTGTTATCACCTTATAGCTGATATAAACTGTACCCAGATCTGTTATCACCTTATAGCTGATATATACTGTACCCAGATCTGTTATCACCTTATAGCTGATATATACTGTACCCAGATCTGTTATCACCTTATAGCTGATATAAACTGTACCCAGATCTGTTATCACCTTATAGCTGATATATACTGTACCTAGATCTGTTATCACCTTATAGCTGATATAAACTGTACCCAGATCTGTTATCACCTTATAGCTGATATAAACTGTACCCAGATCTGTTATCACCTTATAGCTGATATATACTGTACCCAGATCTGTTATCACCTTATAGCTGATATATACTGTACCCAGATCTGTTATCACCTTATAGCTGATATATACTGAACTGTATAGTAGCTATTGTGAAACAGTACTGTACTGTAGCTAGACAGTAACATTGAGAGACAGTAACATTGAGAGACAGTACAGTACTGTAGCTAGACAGTAACATTGAGAGACAGTACAGTACTGTAGCTAGACAGTAACATTGAGAGACAGTACAGTACTGTAGCTTGACAGTAACATTGAGAAACAGTACTGTAGCTAGACAGTAACATTGAGAGACAGTACTGTACTGTAGCTAGACAGTAGCATTGAGAGACAGTAACACTGAGAGACAGTAACACTGAGAGACAGTACTATACTGTAGCTAGACAGTAACATTGAGAGACAGTACAGTACTGTAGCAAGACAGTAACACTGAGAGACAGTACTGTACTGTAGCTAGACAATAACATTGAGAGACAGTACTGTACTGTAGCTAGACAGTAACATTGAGAGACAGTACTGTACTGTAGCTAGACAGTAACATTGAGAGACAGTACTGTAGCTAGACAGTAACATTGAGAGACAGTACTGTAGCTAGACAGTAACACTGAGAGACAGTACTGTACTGTAGCTAGACATTATTCTGCTCCTAAGCTCTCCTCAGCTCCTCTGTGTTAGGGTGTAATAATTAGCAGGCTACCGCTCCCTGATTTTTAACGTGGTTCATTTGGTCCAGACAGGACGTGTTTGTGCTGTGGGAGACGGCCTGCGTTTCTCAGTAGTAGTTGAGGGAACCGAGGCAGCGGTTTGATATTTACACTCCACTTTGCATGTCATTACCATACTGTACTAGAGAGCACTGTCTGTGACTTCAACACGTCTACATGATGCCAAAAGACTTTGGCTGTAGGGAAGAACGTTTCACACTCATTTACAGACTGAAAGCCTGCACCCTGTTATTCTGACTACTCTTTAACCCTTGTGTGTTTAATTGTGTGAAACCGGTTAGTTTATGAGCTGCCTGGCCGTGTTCCCAGGCCAACGACCAGCTACCAGACAGCTCTGTATGACCTAGAGGAGAACCTATTCTAGAGGAGAGGGGAAACTGTTCCCCAAAGCCACCATGGACATTCCAAGTACTGGCTCAGACTGTGTCAGGACTGTATTGTCATTCATAGTGAAGAAATAGAGTTCTTTATCACACCGACCTCACATTGCAGAGGGTCTAGAGGCCTGCTAACCTCTCTGTAGCCAAGCCCAATCCCTGCTGCCACCTCTCTGTACACCGAGCAGTGTTAGGGGCTCACTGGAAACCCCTGCAGCCCGTGTGTGTGTGTGTGTGTGTGTGTGTGTGACCTCCAGGCTGACAGTATTCTCCTCCAGCACCTGGTGATAACTCCTGGTCCCTGGTCCCAGATGGACAACCCCCAGAACAGAGCAGCACAGTGGCTGCATTAACCAAGCAACCTCCTCCTCCTCCTCCCCTCCTCCCCTCCCTGCTCCCCTCCCTCATCCCCTCCTTCTCACCCCTTCTCCCCTCCCTGCTCCCCTCCTCCTCACCCCTGCTCCCCTCCCTCCTCTCCTCCTCCCCTCCTCCTCACCCCTGCTCCCCTCCCTCATCCCCTCCTCCTCACCCCTTCTTCCCTCCCTGCTCCCCTCCCTCATCCCCTCCTCCTCCCCTCCTTCTCCCCTCCCCTCCTCCTCCTCACCCCTTCTCCCCTCCCCTCCTCCTCACCCCTGCTCCCCTCCCTCATCCCCTCCTCCTCACCCCTTCTGCCCTCCCTCCTCCCCTCCTCCTCACCTCTTCTCCCCGCCCTTCTCCCCTCCCTGCCCCCCTCCCTCCTCCCCTCCTCCTCACCCCTCCCCTTCTCCTTCCCTCCTCCTCACCCCTTCTCCCCTCCCTGCTCCCCTCCCTCCTCCCCTCCTCCTCACCCCTTCCCCTCCTCCTCACCCCTCCCCTTCTCCTTCCCTCCTCCTCACCCCTTCTGCCCTCTCTGCTCCCCTCCCTCCTCCCCTCCTCCTCACCCCTTCCTCTCCTCCTCACCCCTCCCCTTCTCCTTCCCTCCTCCTCACCCCTTCTGCCCTCTCTGCTCCCCTCCCTCCTCCCCTCCTCCTCACCCCTTCCCCTCCTCCTCACCCCTTCCCCTCCTCCTCACCCCTTCCCCTCCTCCCCTCCTCCTCACCCCTTCTGCCCTCCATGCTCCCCTCCCCTCACCCCTTCCCCTCCTCCTCACCCCTCCCCTCTCCTTCCCTCCTCCTCCCCCTGAGCCCTTCACCTGTCAAAACTCAGCTGAGGGTCAAGACGACAGCGTTCAGGGGGATAATAGGAGAGTAGTTGAAACAGGGAACTCTTGACACATTTAAAGAGGAATAGAAAACACCCAGCTAGGGCCTTCAGCTGCTGGCAGCTCTTCACATGTCAGACGACTGTCTCCTTCTTCACACAGAGAACCGTGACATACTAACATAGCTGAATAAATTCATACACTCAACTCAGAAATGTACAGTTTTGGAATTAAAGTTCGGTCTTGAAAGTCGAACTCTATCAAATATGATGTTATTAATTGCATTGGAAACTGAATGATATGAACACATCGTGTTGAACAATGTAACCCTTTGCCGAGCAGGCATGTAAAACACTCCGCAGTACTGCTACGAGACGGATTAACCAGAGCTACAGGCATTGAGTCAACAATTAAACCACAACACAGAACATTCACCATGGTGACAAGTGTTAGCAGGAAAAGCAGGTGAATGTGAGCGCTGGAGGCGGAGAGTCATTATTGTGGTGAACTAAGAGGAGGGATGCAGGTTGACTTGTCAGCCGTGGTGTGATGGCTTCATACACCATCCTTTACTTTAACACCCCTGGCCCGTCAGCTAAACGGCTGCTGCATATTCACAACGCACAGCCCAGCCAGGAGAGGAGGACGAGGGGAGGAGGCCGGGAGACGCTGGGAGTTCTGATTTATGTCCCAGGCCCATCACCTGTGACTTAGAGCCTGGGAAATTAGTCACAAATAGCATATTAGAACAGCTAATCAGGCACGCTCCAGCACTTGCCTTTCTTTATGACCCCATAAAGGGCAGACTGTATGGCCGTCCTCAGGCCTTGGTGTGAATAATCACCCTGACCTCCAGTGAACCGACCAGCCCACGCACAGCGGAATGGAACGACCAGCTGGGTGGAGGAGAAGCTACTGTGGAATGGCTGTTAGTTAGGGTCTATAGCAGGGTACTACTAGAATGGATGTTAGTTAGGGTCTATAGCTACTACTGGAATGGATGTTAGCTGGGGCCTAAATCAGGCCACTACTGGAATGGATGTTAGTTAGGATCTATAGCTACTACTGGAATGGATGTTAGTTAGGGTCTATAGCAGGCTACTACTAGAATGGATGTTAGTTAGGGCCTAAATCAGGCCACTACTGGAATGGATGTTAGTTAGGGCCTATAGCTACTACTGGAATGGATGTTAGTTAGGGTCTATAGCTACTACTGGAATGGATGTTAGTTAGGGTCTATAGCTACTACTGGAATGGATGTTAGTTAGGGTCTAATTCAGGCTACTACTGGAATGGATGTTAGTTAGGGCCTATAGCAGGCTACTACTGGAATGGATGTTAGTTAGGGCCTATAGCAGGCTACTACTGGAATAGATGTTAGTTAGGGCCTATAGCAGGCTACTACTGGAATGGATGTTAGTTAGGGCCTATAGCAGGCTACTACTGGAATGGATGTTAGTTAGGGTCTATAGCAGTCTACTACTGGAATGGATGTTAGTTAGGGTCTATAGCTACTACTGGAATGGATGTTAGTTAGGGCCTATAGCAGGCTACTACTGGAATGGATGTTAGTTAGGGCCTATAGCTACTACTAGAATGGATGTTAGTTAGGGTCTATAGCTACTACTGGAATGGATGTTAGTTAGGGCCTATAGCTACTACTGGAATGGATGTTAGTTAGGGTTTATAGCTACTACTGGAATGGATGTTAGTTTGGGTCTATAGCAGTCTACTGGAATGGATGTTAGTTAGGGTTTATAGCTACTACTGGAATGGATGTTAGTTAGGGCCTATAGCTACTACTGGAATGGATGTTAGTTAGGGTTTATAGCTACTACTGGAATGGATGTTAGTTAGGGTCTATAGCTACTACTGGAATGGATGTTAGTTAGGGCCTATAGCAGGCTACTACTAGAATGGATGTTAGTTAGGGCCTATAGCTACTACTGGAATGGATGTTAGTTAGGGTTTATAGCTACTACTGGAATGGATGTTAGTTAGGGCCTATAGCTACTGCTGGAATGGATGTTAGTTAGGGTTTATAGCTACTACTGGAATGGATGTTAGTTAGGATTTATAGCTACTACTGGAATGGATGTTAGTTAGGGCCTATAGCTACTACTGGAATGGATGTTAGTTAGGGCCTATAGCTACTACTGGAATGGATGTTAGTTAGGGTCTATAGCTACTACTGGAATGGATGTTAGTTAGGGCCTATAGCTACTACTGGAATGGATGTTAGTTAGGGCCTATAGCTACTACTGGAATGGATGTTAGTTAGGGTTTATAGCTACTACTGGAATGGATGTTAGTTAGGGTCTATAGCTACTACTGGAATGGATGTTAGTTAGGGCCTATAGCTACTACTGGAATGGATGTTAGTTAGGGCCTATAGCTACTACTGGAATGGATGTTGTTAGGGCCTATAGCTACTACTGGAATGGATGTTAGTTAGGGCCTATAGCTACTACTGGAATGGATGTTAGTTAGGGCCTATAGCTACTACTGGAATGGATGTTAGTTAGGGCCTATAGCAGGCTACTACTGGAATGGATGTTAGTTAGGGCCTATAGCTACTACTGGAATGGATGTTAGTTAGGGCCTATAGCTACTACTGGAATGGATGTTAGTTAGGGCCTATAGCTACTACTGGAATGGATGTTAGTTAGGGTTTATAGCTACTACTGGAATGGATGTTAGTTAGGGTCTATAGCTACTACTGGAATGGATGTTAGTTAGGGCCTATAGCTACTACTGGAATGGATGTTAGTTAGGGCCTATAGCTACTACTGGAATGGATGTTAGTTAGGGCCTATAGCTACTACTGGAATGGATGTTAGTTAGGGCCTATAGCTACTACTGGAATGGATGTTAGTTAGGGCCTATAGCTACTACTGGAATGGATGTTAGTTAGGGCCTATAGCAGGCTACTACTGGAATGGATGTTAGTTAGGGTCTATAGCTACTACTGGAATGGATGTTAGTTAGGGCCTATAGCTACTACTGGAATGGATGTTAGTTAGGGCCTATAGCTACTACTGGAATGGCTGTTAGTTAGGGCCTATAGCTAGTACTGGAATGGATGTTAGTTAGGGCCTATAGCTACTACTGGAATGGATGTTAGTTAGGGCCTATAGCTACTACTGGAATGGTTGTTAGTTAGGGTCTATAGCTACTACTGGAATGGTTGTTAGTTAGGGTCTATAGCTACTACTGGAATGGATGTTAGTTAGGGCCTATAGCTAGTACTGGAATGGATGTTAGTTAGGGCCTATAGCTACTACTGGAATGGATGTTAGTTAGGGCCTATAGCAGGCTACTACTGGAATGGATGTTAGTTAGGGTCTATAGCTACTACTGGAATGGATGTTAGTTAGGGCCTATAGCTACTACTGGAATGGATGTTAGTTAGGGCCTATAGCTACTACTGGAATGGCTGTTAGTTAGGGCCTATAGCTAGTACTGTAATGGATGTTAGTTAGGGCCTATAGCTACTACTGGAATGGATGTTAGTTAGGGCCTATAGCTACTACTGGAATGGTTGTTAGTTAGGGTCTATAGCTACTACTGGAATGGTTGTTAGTTAGGGTCTATAGCTACTACTGGAATGGATGTTAGTTAGGGCCTATATCTACTACTGGAATGGATGTTAGTTAGGGCCTATAGCTACTACTGGAATGGCTGTAAGTTAGGGCCTATAGCTACTACTGGAATGGATGTTAGTTAGGGTTTATAGCTACTACTGGAATGGATGTTAGTTAGGGCCTATAGCTACTACTGGAATGGCTGTAAGTTAGGTTTAATATTTTCATTGATCTACACAGTTTCTGAGAAACTGGAAGTACTATTTAAATGCGTTTAACTCATAATTATCCCTCTGTGAATGGAGACATACATCTATACATACAAATCTAATGATGTCTTGTCGTATTTGTTGCAATTTAATCAACTGAATGCTTTCTTAAAATCATCGCATGTCCATTATGTTGCGTAGTTTTAGCCTATAAAACACTTCTGGCCGTCTGGTGAAATATTGTGAGGTAATTACAGTAGTGAAAATGGCGTCTAGTTCAGCCCGTCTCTGACTGAAAGATGCAGTTTGGTTCCTTCCTCTCCTCTGGCACCTGGCGAAGGGGGAAAGGTTGTGTTTGTTTTTACTTCGCTTAAGGAACATATCTTTGCTAATCAAAACCAGGAACAGAATCATCCTCAACTGCCCGTGAATCTAAACCTGCCGTGAATCATGTGCCATTCTAAGGTTATATTTGACATAAAAGCGAACATTTGCTTATTGTGTTCATTAGTATTGTTTTATTCTCGTTAGAAATGTGTAGTCGGCCGATTTCTAGCAATGATCTCTCAAGGTTTTAAAATGTTGAAAGTGTTCCACAGGGATGCTGGTCCATGTTGACTCTACAAGTTGTTGAAAGTGTTCCACAGGGATGCTGCCCCATGTTGACTCTACAATGTGTTGAATAGCGTTCCACAGGGATGCTGCCCCATGTTGACTCTACAAGGTGTTGAATAGTGTTCCACAGGGATGCTGGTCCATGTTGACTCTACAAGGTGTTGAAAGCGTTCCACAGGGATGCTGGCCCATGTGGACTCCAATGCTTCCCACAGTTGTGTCCAGTTGGCTGGATGTCCTTTGGGTGGTGGACCATTCTTGATACACACAGAAACTGTGGAGCGTGAAAAACCCAGCAGCGTTGCAGTTCTTGATACAAACCAGTGCACCTGGCACCTACTACTGTACCCCGCTCAAACTGGTGCACCTGGCACCTACTACCATACCCCGCTCAAACTGGTGCACCTGGCACCTACTACCATACCCCGCTCAAACTGGTGCACCTGGCACCTACTACCATACCCCGCTCAAACTGGTGCACCTGGCACCTACTACTGTACCCCTTTCAAAGATATTTAAATCTCTTGCGATGCCCATTCACCCTCTGAACGGCACACGTGCACAATTCATGTCTCCACTGTCTCAAGTTTTAAAACTCCTTCTTTAACCTGCCTCCTCCCCTTCATATACACATATTTACGTTCATTTAACAGGTGACATCAATAAGGGATCAAATCTTTCACCTGGATTCACCTGGTCAGTTTACGTCATAGAAAAAGCAGGTGTTCTTAATGTTTTGTATACTCAGTGTATATCTAATAATATATAATATATAAATAAATAAATAAATATATATATAGTGCCTTCAGAAAGTATTTTTCCACATGTTGTTACAGCCTGCATTTAAAATGTATGTTTGTCACTGGCCTACACACAATACCCCATAACATTTAAGTGGAATTATGTTTTTAGACATTTTTACAAATGAATTTAAAATGAAAAGCTGATACGCCTTGAGTAAATAAGTATTCTACCCCTTTGTTATGGTCTAAATAAGTATTCTACCCCTTTGTTATGGTCTAAATAAGTATTCACCCCCTTTGTTATGGTCTAAATAAGTATTCTACCCCTTTGTTATGGTCTAAATAAGTATTCTACCCCTTTGTTTTGGTCTAAATAAGTATTCTACCCCTTTGTTATGGTCTAAATAAGTATTCACCCCCTTTGTTAGGGTCTAAATAAGTATTCACCCCCTTTGTTATGGTCTAAATAAGTATTCTACCCCTTTGTTATGGTCTAAATAAGTATTCTACCCCTTTGTTAAGGCCAGTCTAAATAAGTATTCACCCCCTTTGTTAAGGCCAGTCTAAATAAGTATTCACCCCCTTTGTTAAGGCCAGTCTAAATAAGTATTCACCCCCTTTGTTAAGGCCAGTCTAAATAAGTATTCACCCCCTTTGTTAAGGCCAGTCTAAATAAGTATTCACCCCCTTTGTTAAGGCCAGTCTAAATAAGTATTCACCCCCTTTGTTAAGGCCAGTCTAAATAAATATTCACCCCCTTTGTTATGGTCTAAATAAGTATTCACCCCCTTTGTTAAGGCCAGTCTAAATAAATATTCACCCCCTTTGTTATGGTCTAAATAAGTATTCACCCCCTTTGTTATGGTCTAAATAAGTATTCACCCCCTTTGTTAAGGCCAGTCTAAATAAGTATTCACCCCCTTTGTTAAGGCCAGTCTAAATAAGTATTCACCCCCTTTGTTATGGTCTAAATAAGTATTCACCCCCTTTGTTATGGCCAGTCTAAATAAGTATTCACCCCCTTTGTTAAGGCCAGTCTAAATAAGTATTCACCCCCTTTGTTAAGGCCAGTCTAAATAAGTATTCACCCCCTTTGTTAAGGCCGGTCTAAATAAGTATTCACCCCCTTTGTTAAGGCCAGTCTAAATAAGTATTCTACCCCTTTGTTATGGCCAGTCTAAATAAGTATTCACCCCCTTTGTTATGGTCTAAATAAGTATTCACCCCCTTTGTTAAGGCCAGTCTAAATAAGTATTCACCCCCTTTGTTAAGGCCAGTCTAAATAAGTATTCACCCCCTTTGTTAAGGCCAGTCTAAATAAGTATTCACCCCCTTTGTTAAGGCCAGTCTAAATAAGTATTCACCCCCTTTGTTAAGGCCAGTCTAAATAAGTATTCACCCCCTTTGTTAAGGCCAGTCTAAATAAGTATTCACCCCCTTTGTTATGGTCTAAATAAGTATTCACCCCCTTTGTTATGGTCTAAATAAGTATTCACCCCCTTTGTTAAGGCCAGTCTAAATAAGTATTCACCCCCTTTGTTAAGGCCAGTCTAAATAAGTATTCACCCCCTTTGTTAAGGCCAGTCTAAATAAGTATTCACCCCCTTTGTTATGGTCTAAATAAGTATTCACCCCCTTTGTTATGGTCTAAATAAGTTCAGGAGTAGATGTCCTAACAAGCCACATCAGTTGCATGGACTCACTCTGTGAGCAATAACAGTATTTAACATAACACATGTTTTAATGACTACCTCATCTCTGTACCCCACACATACAATTATCTTTAAGGTCCCTCATCTCTGTACCCCACACATACAATTATCTGTAAGGTCCCTCATCTCTGTACCCCACACATACAATCATCTTTAAGGTCCCTCATCTCTGTACCCCACACATACAATTATCTGTAAGGTCCCTCATCTCTGTACTCCACACATACAATCATCTGTAAGGTCCCTCATCTCTGTACCCCACACATACAATCATCTGTAAGGTCCCTCATCTCTGTACCCCACACATACAATCATCTTTAAGGTCCCTCATCTCTGTACCCCACACATACAATCATCTGTAAGGTCCCTCAGTCGAGCAGTGAATTCCAAACACAGATTCAACCACAAAGACCAGTGAGGTTTTTCAAAGCCTCGTAAAGAAGGATACCTATTGGGAGATGGGTCAAAATTAAAATGAATCTGACATTGAATAACTCTTTGAGCATGTTGAAGTTATTAATTACACTTTGGATGATGTATTAATACACCCGGTCACTACAAAGATACAGGCTTCCTTTTTAACTCAGTTGCCAGAGAGGAAGGAAACCACTCAGGGATTTCACCATGAGGTCAATGGTGACTTTAAAACAGTTACAGAGTTTAATGACTGTGATGGGAGAAAACTGAGGATGGATCAACAACATTGTAGTTACTCCACAATACTAACCTAACTGACAGAGTTTAATGGCTGTGATAGGAGAACACTGAGGATGGATCAACAACATTGTCGTTACGCCACAATACTAACCTAACTGACAGAGTTTAATGGCTGTGATAGGAGAAAACGGAGGATGGATCAACAACATTGTCGTTACGCCACAATACTAACCTAACTGACAGAGTTTAATGGCTGTGATAGGAGAACACTGAGGATGGATCAACAACATTGTCGTTACGCCACAATACTAACCTAACTGACAGAGTTTAATGGCTGTGATAGGAGAAAACGGAGGATGGATCAACAACATTGTCGTTACGCCACAATACTAACCTAACTGACAGAGTTTAATGGCTGTGATAGGAGAAAACGGAGGATGGATCAACAACATTGTCGTTACGCCACAATACTAACCTAACTGACAGAGTTTAATGGCTGTGATAGGAGAAAACGGAGGATGGATCAACAACATTGTCGTTACTCCACAATACTAACCTAACTGACAGAGTTTAATGGCTGTGATAGGAGAAAACGGAGGATGGATCAACAACATTGTCGTTACGCCACAATACTAACCTAACTGACAGAGTTTAATGGCTGTGATAGGAGAACACTGAGGATGGATCAACAACATTGTCGTTACGCCACAATACTAACCTAACTGACAGAGTTTAATGGCTGTGATAGGAGAAAACGGAGGATGGATCAACAACATTGTCGTTACTCCACAATATTAACCTAAATGACAGAGTTTAATGGCTGTGATAGGAGAAAACGGAGGATGGATCAACAACATTGTCGTTACGCCACAATACTAACCTAACTGACAGAGTTTAATGGCTGTGATAGGAGAACACTGAGGATGGATCAACAACATTGTCGTTACTCCACAATATTAACCTAACTGACAGAGTTTAATGGCTGTGATAGGAGAACACTGAGGATGGATCAACAACATTGTCGTTACTCCACAATATTAACCTAACTGACAGAGTTTAATGGCTGTGATAGGAGAAAACGGAGGATGGATCAACAACATTGTCGTTACTCCACAATATTAACCTAACTGACAGAGTTTAATGGCTGTGATGGGAGAGAACTGAGGATGGATCAACAACATTGTAGTTACTCCACAATACTAACCTAAATGACAGAGTTTAATGGCTGTGATAGGAGAAAACTGAGGATGGATCAACAACATTGTCGTTACGCCACAATACTAACCTAACTGACAGAGTTTAATGGCTGTGATAGGAGAACACTGAGGATGGATCAACAACATTGTCGTTACGCCACAATACTAACCTAACTGACAGAGTTTAATGGCTGTGATAGGAGAAAACTGAGGATGGATCAACAACATTGTAGTTACGCCACAATATTAACCTAAATGACAGAGTGAAAAGAAGGAAGCCTGTTCAGAATACAAATATTCCAATACATGCATCCTGTTTGCAACAAGACACTAAAGTAATACTGCAAAAAAATCTCCCAAAGCAATGACCTTTTTTGTCCTGAATACAAGCTGTTATGTTTGGAGCAAATCCAATACAACACAACACTGAGTACCACTCTCCATATTTGTAAGCATAATGGTGGCTGCATCATGTTATGGGTATGCTTTTCATCATTAAGGACTGGGGAGTTTTTCAGGATACAAAATAAATGGAATGGAGCTAATCACAGGCAACATCCTGGAGGAAACCCTGCTTCTGCTTTCCACCAGACACTGGGAGATGAATGAACCTTTCAGCAGGACAATAACCTACAACACAATGCCAAATATACACTGGAGTTGCTGACCAAGAAGACAATGAATGTTCCTGAGTGACCGAGTTACAGTTTTGACTTAAATCTACATGAAAAATATTTGAAAATGGCCGTCTAGCCATGCTCCCCAACATCTTGACAGAGCTTGAATCATTTTGAAAAGAATAATGGGCAAATATTGCACAATACAGGTGTGCAAAGCTCTGAGACTTACCCAAGAAGACTAGCAAAGGTGTCTCTACCATGTAATGACTCAGGGGGGTGAATGCTGATCTAATCAAGGTATATTAGGGTTTAATCTGTCATTAATCTTGAAAAATATCACATGAAAATAAGAATTTTGTGTAGATCGTTAACAAAAAAATGACAACTAAATCCATTGTAATGCGAGTTTGTAACACAGTAAAATGTTCAGACATTTTGTTTGTTGCTTCAAATAGGCTGAATTCCTTAGACAGGATTTTGAGCGGGTCGCTTTTGCATTCGGCCTCGTTGAAACTCATTTTAGTAAAGGTTTTCTACAAAGACAATATTTTTGGAATGAATAAAAGCAGGTTGGCCTACAGGTAGTTCAAAAGAGCCAGTTTCATGACAGTATTACCTGCATTTCAAGGTGTCGTGTCCGCTTTCATGACCTTATTACCTGCATTTCAAGGTGGGGTGTCCGGTTTCATTACCTTATTACCTGCATTTCAAGGTGGGGTGTCCAGTTTCATTACCTTATTACCTGCATTTCAAGGTGGGGTGTCCAGTTTCATTACCGTATTACCTGTATTTCAAGGTGGGGTGTCCGGTTTCATGACCTTATTACCTGCATTTCAAGGTGGGGTGTCCGGTTTCATTACCTTATTACCTGCATTTCAAGCTGGGGTGTCCAGTTTCATTACAGTATTACCTGCATTTCAAGGTGGGGTGTCCAGTTTCATTACCGTATTACCTGCATTTCAAGGTGGGGTGTCCGGTTTCATTACCTTATTACCTGCATTTCAAGGTGGGGTGTCCAGTTTCATTACCGTATTACCTGCATTTCAAGGTGGGGTGTCCGGTTTCATGACCTTATTACCTGCATTTCAAGGTGGGGTGTCCAGTTTCATTACCGTATTACCTGCATTTCAAGGTGGGGTGTCCAGTTTCATTACCGTATTACCTGCATTTCAAGGTGGGGTGTCCGGTTTCATTACCTTATTACCTGCATTTCAAGGTGGGGTGTCCGGTTTCATTACCTTATTACCTGCATTTCAAGGTGGGGTGTCCGGTTTCAGCATAAACAATCCATGTGCTTTGAATTCATGTCCACTTTGTGTAAGTAAATATGGTAGGCTACAGCAACATACCAGGAGGGCAGGTAGCCTAGTGGTTAGAGCGTCAGGTAGCCTAGTGGTTAGAGCGGCAGGTAGCCTAGTGGTTAGAGGCAGGTAGCCTAGTGGTTAGAGGCAGGTAGCCTAGTGGTTAGAGCGTCAGGTAGCCTAGTGGTTAGGAGGCAGGTAGCCTAGTGGTTAGAGCGTCAGGTAGCCTAGTGGTTAGAGCGGCAGGTAGCCTAGTGGTTAGAGCGTCAGGTAGCCTAGTGGTTAGAGAGGCAGGTAGCCTAGTGGTTAGAGGAGGCAGGTAGCCTAGTGGTTAGAGGTAGGAAGCCTAGTGGTTAGAGCGTCAGGTAGCCTAGTGGTTAGAGGAGGCAGGTAGCCTAGTGGTTAGAGCGTCAGGTAGCCTAGTGGTTAGAGCGGCAGGTAGCCTAGTAACACTGAAGCATGCATGAGAGCTCCAGCTGTACCGGAAGACTGTGTGATCACGCTCTCCTCAGCCGGTCTTTAGACAGGTCAACATTCACAATGCCGCAGGGCCAGATAGATTACCTGGACGTGTACTGCGAGCATGCGCTGATCAACTAGCAAGTGTCTTTACTGATATTTTCAACTTCTCCCGGTCCAAGTCTATAATACCAACAGTATATATTGACTCCACTCCACTCCACATTGACTCTGTACCGTAATACCCTGTATATAGCCTCCACATTGACTCTGTACCAGTACCCCCTGTATATAGCCTCCACATTGACTCTGTACCATAATACCCTGTATATAGCCTCCGTCTTGACTCTGTACCGTAATACCTTGTATATAGCCTCCACATTGACTATGTACCGTAATACCCTGTATATAGCCTCCACATTGACTCTGTACCAGTACCCCCTGTATATAGCCTCCACATTGACTCTGTACCGTAATACCCTGTATATAGCCTCCACATTGACTCTGTATCGTAACACCCTGTATATAGCCTCCATTTTGACTCTGTACCGTAACACCCTGTATATAGCCTCCACATTGACTCTGTACCGTAATACCCTGTATATAGCCTCCACATTGACTATGTACCGTAACACCCTGTATGTAGCCTCCACATTGACTCTGTACCGTAATACCCTGTATATAGCCTCCATATTGACTCTGTACCGTAATACCCTGTATATAGCCTCCATATTGACTCTGTGCCGTAAGACCCTGTATATAGCCTACAAATTGACTCTGTACCAGTACCCCCCTGTATATAGCCTCCACATTGACTCTGTATCGTAACACCCTGTATATAGCCTCCATATTGACTCTGTACCGTAATACCCTGTATATAGCCTCCACATTGACTCTGTACCGTAATACCCTGTATATAGCCTCAATATTGACTCTGTACCGTAATACCCTGTATGTAGCCTCCACATTGACTCTGTACCGTAACACCCTGTATATAGCTTCCACATTGACTCTGTACCGTAACACCCTGTATATAGCCTCCCCTTTGACTCTGTACCGTAACACCCTGTATATAGCCTCCACATTGACTCTGTACCGTAATACCCTGTATATAGCCTCCACATTGACTCTGTATCGTAACACCCTGTATATAGCCTCCATATTGACTCTGTACCGTAATACACTATATGTAGCCTCCACATTGACTCTGTACCAGTACCCCCCTGTATATAGCCTCCACATTGACTCTGTACCGTAATACCCTGTATATAGCCTCCACATTGACTCTGTACCAGTACCCCCTGTATATAGCCTCCACATTGACTCTGTACTGTAATACCCTGTATATAGCCTCCACATTGACTCTGTACCGTACTACCCTGTATATAGCCTCCATATTGACTCTGTACCGTAATACCCTGTATGTAGCCTCCACATTGACTCTGTCCCGTAACACCCTGTATATAGCTTCCACATTGACTCTGTACCGTAACACCCTGTATATAGCCTCCACATTGATTCTGTACCATAACACCCTGTATATAGCCTCCACATTGACTCTGTACCGTAACACCCTGTATATAGCCTCCCCATTTATAATTTGATTTGATTTGCTCAGTCCCAGTCTCTTATACAGCCCATGTAATAGACATGTAACATGTGATCTGACTTGTCTCTGATCTCAGTCCCAGTCTCTTATACAGCCCATGTAATAGACATGTAACATGTGATCTGAGTCTCATGATGGTTAGTGATAAAGAGAGATAATCTGTTTAACGTTAATAACTGTGGTGCTCTAATTACATGGAGCAGACTCATTAAATATTAAGGATCACTCTTGACCTCTGAGTGGAATGTGTGGGTTAGGAAGAGGAGTGGGGGAGGGGGAGGGGGAAAGGGGGAGGAGAGGAGGGGAGGGGTGGAGGAGGAGAGGAGGAGGAGAGGGGGAGGGGAGGAGGAGAGGAGGGGAGGGGGAGGGGAAAAGGGGGAGGAGAGGAGGGGAGGGGGAGGGGTGGAGGAGGAGGAGAGGAGGAGGAGATGGGGAGGGGAGGAGGGGAGGAGGGGAGGGGGAGGGGTGGAGGAGGAGAGGAGGAGAGGAGGAGAGGGGGAGGAGGAGAGGAGGGGGAGGGGTGGAGGAGGAGAGGAGGAGAGGAGGAGAGGGGGAGGAGGAGGGGAGGGGGAGGGGTGGAGGAGGAGAGGAGGAGAGGTGGAGGAGGAGAGGAGGAGGGGTGGAGGAGGAGAGGAGGAGGAGAGGGGGAGGGGAGGAGGAGAGGAGAGGAGGAGGAGAGGAGGAGGGGTGGAGGAGGAGAGGAGGAGGGGTGGAGGTGGGAAGAGAGGAAGAGGAGGAAGAGGAGGGGGGAGGAGGAGGAGGAGGAGGAGGAGGAGGAGGAGGAGGAGGAGGAGGAGGAGGAGGAGGAGGAGGAGGAAGAGGAAGAGGAAGAGGAGGGAGGAGGAGGAGAGGAGGGGGGAGGGAGGAGGAGAGGAGGAGAGGAGTTGGAGAGGAAGAGAGGAGGCGGAGGAGGAGGAGGACGGGGGGAGTAAGGGGTAGCCTGCTCTCTCTCTGGCAGTAGTTGTGTCCACCAAGGAATAAGGGGTTTTATATCAGAGTGCAGATTATCCAATATAGTTATCCAGCCCTGCTGCTTAACAGGCCTCAACGTTCAGCCTTAATTGGCTCTGTGGAGCCTCAACATCACAGTTTCTAAGCAGATTCAAAACAGCTCCTCCTTTCATTCCCATCTCCTCTGATTATCAATGAGCCGGTGAATTTAAAATGTCAATCATGGAGCTGTTAAATATTGATGTCTGCCTTGGTCCTTAAGGAAGAGAGTGGAGAGACAGGAGCCTCCCAGTCCTCTCAGCCCAGCCCTCTCTGCTCTGGTCCTAAAGGAAGAGAGTGGAGAGACAGGAGCCTCCCAGTCCTCTCAGCCCAGGCCTCTCTGCTCTGGTCCTAAAGGAAGAGAGTGGAGAGACAGGAGCCTCCCAGTCCTCTCAGCCCAGCCCTCTCTGCTCTGACATCAGGGGGAATACTCCCAGGTCAGAAGGTCTGTTCCAGACCAGACCTCAGTTCAGAGAGCCTTCAGCTATCTGCTAACCCCACACTACATCAGCTCTTCCTAGTTGTATCATATGGTGTCACAATGCAGAAGACCCACTCCCAGATGATGTAGAACAGGATCTGGTTCCAACTGGCTTTTACAAAGAGATCAACTGTGACTGATTTGGTATGATGGATGGGTTCACCTCAGGATGGGTTCACCTCAGGATGGGTTCACCCCAGGATGGGTTCACCCCAGGATGGCTTCACTCCAGGATGGGTTCACCTCAGGTTGGGTTCACCTCAGGATGGGTTCACCCCAGGATGGGTTCACCCCAGGTTGGGTTCACCTCAGGATGGGTTCACCTCAGGATGGGTTCACCTCAGGATGGGTTCACCCCAGGATGGGTTCACCCCAGGTTGGGTTCACCTCAGGATGGGTTCACCCCAGGTTGGGTTCGCCTCAGGTTGGGTTCACCTCAGGATGGGTAGGATGGGTTCACCCCAGGATGGGTAGGATGGGTTCACCCCAGGATGGGTTCACCCCAGGTTGGGTTCACCCCAGGATGGGTTCACACCAGGATGGGTTCACCCCAGGATGGGTTCACCCCAGGTTGGGTTCACCCCAGCCTCCAGGCCTCTATAGCTGCTGTAGCATCAGCTGGTTGTGTATTCACCTCTAGAAAACCAGTTCCTGCTGGAACCAGGAACTCCTATTCATATTCATAGTCAGACATTATGGACACTGAGAGATCATTAGGTTTATAAATACCACTCTGTGGTATTACAGGTACAGCCTGACTGTGACACCACTCTTCAGTAGATTAGATTAGTCTCCAACTCTGTGGTATTACGGGTACAGCCTGACTGTGACACCACTCTTCAGTAGATTAGATTAGTCTCCAACTCTGTGGTATTACGGGTACAGCCTGACTGTGACACCACTCTTCAGTAGATTAGTTTCCAACTCTGTGGTATTACGGGTACAGCTTGACTGTGACACCACTCTTCAGTAGATTAGATTAGTCTCCACCTCTGTGGTATTACGGGTACAGCCTGACTGTGACACCACTCTTCAGTAGATTAGTTTCCAACTCTGTGGTATTACAGGTACAGCCTGACTGTGACACCACTCTTCAGTAGATTAGTCTCCACCTCTGTGGTATTACGGGTACAGCCTGACTGTGACACCACTCTTCAGTAGATTAGTTTCCAACTCTGTGGTATTACAGCAACAGCCTGACTGTGACACCACTCTTCAGTAGATTAGTCTCCACCTTTGTGGTATTACGGGTACAGCCTGACTGTGACACCACTCTTCAGTAGATTAGTTTCCAACTCTGTGGTATTACAGGTACAGCCTGACTGTGACACCACTCTTCAGTAGATTAGTCTCCACCTCTGTGGTATTACGGGTACAGCCTGACTGTGACACCAGTCTTCAGACAACATGGAAATATTCAGTATATCAGAGGAAGCCTGTTTACTGTTAGGTACACACTTAGCACTTTTTTAAAAGTTTTGATTAACCCCTTTTGGTTCCAGGTAGAATCCTTTCTACACAGGGTTCTACATGGAATCAAAAAGGGTTCTATCTGGAATCAAAAGGGTTCTGCTATGGTGACAGGTGAAGAACCCTTTATACACAGGGTTCTACATGGAATCAAAAGGGTTCTGCTATGGTGACAGGTGAAGAACCCTTTATACACAGGGTTCTACATGGAATCAAAAGGGTTCTACTATGGCGACAGGTCAAGAACCCTTTTGGACCTTTTGTCTAAGACTGCATAACTCATTATATACTGTAGATCTTTGGAAGAAACATTTCCGGAAAAGGACGCAATAAATACATTCTTATTTCATTATGATGTATTAGTATGATCAATAGTATGATCAATATTATGATTATTATTGTTGGTTTTACTCATGATTAAATATTATTATGGATTATTTATGAATGATTAATATTACTATTATGATTATTATCTATTATTGTTGGTTTTATTATTATTATTTATTATTATTATTATCGCTACTATTATTATCATTATTATGATTTTTAAAATTGTTATTGTCATTTATTATTATAAATATTACTATTATTCATTATTATTATTGTTTGTTGTTATTATTTATTATTATCATTAATATGGTTTACTGTTATTATTCATTATTATTAGTTTTGTTGTTGTTTATTGTTACTATTTAGTAATATTATTAGTTTTGTTGTTGTTTATTGTTACTATTTAGTAATATTATTATCGTTGTTGTTGGTTATTGTTATTATTTAGTAACATTATTATCGTTGTTGTTTATTGTTATTATTTATTATTATTATTATAATCTGCTGGAACCCTTTCTGGTGAGAACTAGGACCACATTGACATCTTCCAAGGTGCACCTTTAGTTTGCCATGTTCGTGTCATCTTGTCCGTGTGAGAATACACCTGGTTTGAGAAAACCCCCCTCAGTAGAAGTCAAAGTGCTGTAGATGTCAGCGGTGATAATAACATCACAGCATTTTGGGAGAGGCTCTACTCCCAACTTAGCCTTTCGGCAGGGCTTTATCAAGATGAAATAAGCTTGTGACTTTTCAATTCCAGATATCATTTGTTTCTATATTACATCTGTGGATTTGAGCATGTGATGGAATTGTTCCTGGGAGGTGCGGTGGTCTGCAGGGCGATGGGGGAGGGATGTCTTGTAATAGGTTATCACCAGACAGATCTCTCCACAATAGAAAGTCAACACATGTACATCTGTGGCCCAGTGTCACAGCTTTAAACATACAGCAGAAATGCATTACATCCTCTGATTGCTATTCTTTTCAAAGAGTGTGTCAAACCCACAGTTATTTTTGTTACGCGCCATTTTGATTAATTTAAATTACTAGTGGTCTCTCTTGACATTGAAAAGCTTTCAGAGAAACGGCAACAACATATCATTTGTTGTGTGTGTGTGTGTGTGTGTGTTTGAGATATCATACAGAAGCAACCCTGCATGTAATTTACAGTATCTACTCAACACAGCAGCCCTGAACCACGTTCCCAGCGCACCCCTGTGTTCTCACAGGAAATACTGTTGACACAAAGTCAATTCCATGTTGTATTGTGTTCCAAAAACTATTCCTGTTGGATCCACATGTTGTTGACCCTTATACCTTCTACTCTATCAGTAAATACCCTGTTGGATCCACATGTTGTTGACCCTTATACCTTCTACTCTATCAGTAAATACCCTGTTGGATCCACATGTTCTCGAGCCTTCCACTCTATCAGTAAATACCCTGTTGGATCCACATGTTGTCGACCCTTCCACTCTGTCAGTAAATACCCTGTTGGATCCACATGTTGTTGACCCTTCCACTCTATCAGTAAATACCCTGTTGGTTCCACATGTTGTTGACCCTTCCACCTTCCACTCTATCAGTAAATACCCTGTTGGATCCACATGTTGTTGACCCTTCCACCTTCCACTCTATCAGTAAATACCCTGTTGGATCCACATGTTGTTGACCCTTCCACTCTATCAGTAAATACCCTGTTGGATCCACATGTTGTTGACCCTTCCACTCTATCAGTAAATACCCTGTTGGATCCACATGTTGTTGACCCTTCCACTCTATCAGTAAATACACTGTTGGATCCACATGTTGTTGACCCTTCCACTCTATCAGTAAATACCCTGTTGGATCCACATGTTGTTGACCCTTCCACTCTATCAGTAAATACCCTGTTGGATCCACATGTTGTTGACCCTTCCACTCTATCAGTAAATACCCTGTTGGATCCACATGTTGTTGACCCTTCCACTCTATCAGTAAATACCCTGTTGGATCCACATGTTGTTGACCCTTCCACCTTCCACTCTATCAGTAAATACCCTGTTGGATCCACATGTTGTTGACCCTTACTTTAGTGAGGCAGTAGGGATGACCAGGGATGTTCTCTGTTTAGTGAGTCCTCCAGATCAGAGGCAGTAGGGATGACCAGGGATGTTCTCTGTTTAGTGAGTCCTCCAGATCAGAGGCAGTAGGGATGACCAGGGATGTTCTCTGTTTAGTGAGTCCTCCAGATCAGAGGCAGTAGGGATAACCAGGGATGTTCTCTGTTTAGTGAGTCCTCCAGATCAGAGGCAGTAGGGATAACCAGGGATGTTCTCTGTTTAGTGAGTCCTCCAGATCAGAGGCAGTAGGGATGACCAGGGATGTTCTCTTGATAAGTGTGTGAATTGGACCAATTTCCTGTCCTGCTAAACATTCTAAATACAACTACTACTTTTGGGTGTCAGGGGAAAATGTGTGGAGTAAAAAGTACATTATTTTATTTAGAAATGTAGTGAAGTAAAAGCTGTCAAAAATATAACTAGTAAAGTACTGATTCCCCATAATACTACTTAAATAGTACTTTAAAGTGTTTTTACTTTACACCACTGGTAGTGTCCATGCAGTGAAGGGCTGAGTGAGCTGTACATTAATTAAGGAACACACTGAGAATGGAATGCCCGCCTCGGCCCCTGATTCCTGTGTTGGGGGAGATCACGTGTATGTCTCAAAGTTTGTTTTCCAGCCCCTCAGGCCTATTCAATAAAGAACGTTACAGCGGGCCCCTCTCACACACGGAGTATCTTCTGAAATGGGGTTTGTATTGATTTTTGTAACTACCCTGTTAGATGACGTTATGCCTTAGCGTGTCATTTCTAGATGGGCCTGCCCCAAGCAGGTCATTCAGGTGATAACTGTCATTTGGAGGGACAGAAAAGCAATCATAGCTTTTTTTTTTCATGACTTACTGTTTTCCCTCTCCTCACTACAAAGCACAGGGATCACTTGACATATTATGGCTTCTGTGATTTAACTGCGCTCTTAAATTAAGTGCTGGAATATCCAGCTGTAGCTTTAGGAAAAAATAAAGCTCATGTCATTGGGATCAAATGCCCTGTAGGTCAAAGACATGAACTAGTAGTAGCACCCTGATCAATGCCAAACAGTCTCGTTCTTTTTTACATGTGCAGACAATCTTGATTATGGTTCCCAGGTATTTCTAGGGGGCTCAGTCAGGGAGATACCTTTCTAATTCTCTGCTATGTAATCTAGCGTGAGACACAGTGATACACGGTGAAATAGGCTGATATATAGTATGAGCTTTGGAGCTTCACCTGGCAACACTCAGGTCAACCTGGTGGCAGGAAAACAGAGAACAGATTCAATGTCAGACCGTCCTGTATGGCTCTACTCCTGACAGTTTACATTTACAGACCGTCCTGTACAGCTCTACTCCTGACAGTTTACATTTACAGACCGTCCTGTACAGCTCTACTCCTGACAGTTTACATTTACAGACCGTCCTGTACAGCTCTACTCCTGACAGTTTACATTTACAGACCGTCCTGAACAGCTCTGCTCCTGACAGTTTACATTTACAGACCGTCCTGTACAGCTCTGCTCCTGACAGTTTACATTTTACTTGCTATATTGTATTTACTTTGCCATCATGGCCTTTTTTGCCTTTACCTCCCTTCTCACCTCATTTGCTCACATTGTATATAGACTTGTTTATACTGCATTATTGACTGTATGTTTGTTTTTACTCCATGTGTAACTCTGTGTCGTTTTATCTGTCGAACTGCTTTGCTTTATCTTGGCCAGGTCGCAATTGTAAATGAGAACTTGTTCTCAACTTGCCTACCTGGTTAAATAAAGGTGTTCTCAACTAGCCTCCCTGGTTAAATAAAGGTGTTCTCAACTAGCCTACCTGGTTAAATAAAGGTGTTCTCAACTAGCCTCCCTGGTTAAATAAAGGTGTTCTCAACTAGCCTCCCTGGTTAAATAAAGGTAAAATAAAATAAATAAAAAACATTTACAGACCGTCCTGTACAGCTCTACTCCTGACAGTTTACATTTACAGACCGTCCTGTACAGCTCTACTCCTGACAGTTTACATTTACAGACCGTCCTGTACTGTACAGCTCTACTCCTGACAGTTTACATTTACAGACCGTCCTGTACAGCTCTACTCCTGACAGTTTACATTTACAGACCGTCCTGTACAGCTCTACTCCTGACAGTTTACATTTACAGACCGTCCTGTACAGCTCTACTCCTGACAGTTTACATTTACAGACCGTCCTGTACAGCTCTACTCCTGACAGTTTACATTTACAGACCGTCCTGTACAGCTCTACTCCTGACAGTTTACATTTACAGACCGTCCTGTACAGCTCTACTCCTGACAGTTTACATTTACAGACCGTCCTGTACAGCTCTACTCCTGACAGTTTACATTTACAGACCGTCCTGTACAGCTCTGCTCCTGACAGTTTACATTTACAGACCGTCCTGTACAGCTCTACTCCTGACAGTTTACATTTACAGACCGTCCTGTACAGCTCTACTCCTGACAGTTTACATTTACAGACCGTCCTGTACAGCTCTACTCCTGACAGTTTACATTTACAGACCGTCCTGTA
>NW_022261979.1:15043456-15108456 GCF_002021735.2 Oncorhynchus kisutch
TATTAAAGTGACTATGCATAAATGTTTACATTTTTAGGGCCTTCCTCTGACACCGCCTGGTATAGAGGTCCTGGATGGCAGGAAGCTTGGCCCCGGTGATGTACTGGGCCGTATGCACTACCCTCTGTAGTGCCTTGCGGTCGGAGACCGAGCAGTTGCCATACCAGGCAGTGATGCAACCATACTCTCGATGGTGCAGCTGTAGAACCTTTTGAGGATCCATGCCAAATCTTTCAGTCTCCTGAGGGGTAATAGGTTTTGTTGTGCCCTCTTCATGACTGTCTTGGTGTGCTTGGACCATGTTAGTTTGTTGGTGATGTGGACACCAAGGAACTTGAAGCTCTCAACCTGCTCCACTGCAGCCCCTTCAATGAGAATGGGGGCGTGCTCGGTCCTATTTTTCCTGTAGTCCACAATCAGTAACTAATATAAAGTCAAGACTTCTGAATATAGTAACTAATATAAAGTCAAGACTTCTGAATATAGTAACTCATTTAAAGTCAACACTTCTGAATATAGTAACTAATATAAAGTCAAGACTTCTGAATATAGTAACTAATTTAAAGTCAAGACTTCTGAATATAGTAACTAATATAAAGTCAAGACTTCTGAATATAGTAACTAATTTAAAGTCAAGACTTCTGAATATAGTAACTTATATAATGTCAAGACTTCTGAAGATTAAATTAGTTACAAAGTCAAGCCTTTTGTAGACGTTATAGTGCACACCGTCTGATAACGACCTAAAGCTATTGATGGCCAACAGCTTTAAAATAACCTGTATATATCAGTGTTGTAGATAATGATATTAGAAAGGAAAGACCTTATTCTGACATGGTTTGGTAGCTCTGCTTCTAACATGGTCTATAATAAGACTCTCCCATCTCTTTCACTCCGTTCAGACTCCTAAACTCTCGCTCTGCCTTGCGGTCACCTTGCAGATCAGCGGCAGCATCACACTAACTCACTAGACGAGGAAACTAAGAGGCCCATATGAGTTCCCCTGGCCAAATATTGTTCTTGTTATACATCCCATGGAAAAGAAGAATTGCTCTGCCAGATTCCTAATATCATTAACTAGTAGGCATAAAGGTTATGCCTTTACATCGTAGTCTCAATGTGACCCCATTATTCTCCATCAAGACATCCATCGTGCTGCGACGTCCTGCGAGGAGGCTGTGCCCCGCTCCTACTGACTCCTCCTGTACAGCGTCCAGGACCCAGCGACGCCACACCAGCGACCCACGCCTCCCACCGGAGGGCTGCTCCGTTCCAGAGAAGGTGTTATGGGCTGTTATCAGCGAGACCATTCCATGGATGACTGCTCTCTCATTGAGAATAATGAGGGTCACCCTGAACATATGGTGACTGTGTCCCCTTTCCCCCTCTCACTGAAGGTTCACTCAAACGTTGTCTTTGCCAACCAAAGATCTGTCTGCTAATTACACAGGACACTGCTGAAGTTTTATTTTTTCCCTTGTGAGTAGATGTCCAGTGTCAAGGAGAAGGGCATTGGCCAGTCGGTGGCCAGTCGGTGGCCAGTCATTGGCCAGTCGGTGGCCAGTCGATAGGTGACAGAATGTTAACTCCACAGAGACTCCACTGTTCCGCATTGTGCTGATTCCTAACTCCTATGTGAGGGAGCGATTACAGACATTTGCTCTTCATTAAAAGGCTTTTTGTCATTGAGACAGAGGAATGGAAGTGCCAGCATATTTAAACATCAGACACAGTGCATGTGGTGACCTACATACTGCAAGTGTATAAACAATTTATAAATATGATTTGACCTGGTGTTCAAATGCATTCGCTGCACTTTACAAAGCACATATAGACAGAGGGATCCTGTTCTCTCAGTGGGGGCAGAACTGTGGAAGTCAGGATTTAAAGTTAACTGTTCTCTCAGTGGGGGCAGAACTGTGGAAGTCAGGAGGTAAAGTTAACTGTTCTCTCAGTGGGGGCAGAACTGTGGAAGTCAGGAGGTAAAGACTGAGTTAACTGTTCTCTCAGTGGGGGCAGAACTGTGGAAGTCAGGAGGTAAAGTTAACTGTTCTCTCAGTGGGGGCAGAACTGTGGAAGTCAGGAGGTAAAGACTGAGTTAACTGTTCTCTCAGTGGGGGCAGAACTGTGGAAGTCAGGAGTTAATGACTGAGTTAACTGTTCTCTCAGTAGGGGGTAGAACTGTGGAAGTCAGGAGTTAAAGACTGAGTTAACTGTTCTCTCAGTGGGGGCAGAACTGTGGAAGTCAGGAGGTAAAGTTAACTGTTCTCTCAGTGGGGGGCAGAACTGTAGAAGTCAGGAGGTAAAGACTGAGTTAACTGTTCTCTCAGTAGGGGGTAGAACTGTGGAAGTCAGGAGTTAAAGACTGAGTTAACTGTTCTCTCAGTGGGGGTAGAACTGTGGAAGTCAGGAGGTAAAGACTGAGTTAACTGTTCTCTCAGTGGGGGTAGAACTGTGGAAGTCAGGAGGTAAAGACTGAGTTAACTGTTCTCTCAGTGGGGGCAGAACTGTAGAAGTCAGGAGTTAAAGACTGAGTTAACTGTTCTCTCAGTGGGGGTAGAACTGTGGAAGTCAGGAGGTAAAGACTGAGTTAACTGTTCTCTCAGTGGGGGTAGAACTGTGGAAGTCAGGAGGTAAAGACTGAGTTAACTGTTCTCTCAGTGGGGGTAGAACTGTGGAAGTCAGGAGTTAATGACTGAGTGTACTTGCAGTTATGGGTCATCCTAGGGTTTCACTATAAATCTTAGTAGCCTGTTCTATCATGTCATGTCTTTAGTTATTCAACGTCTGCAAAGAAGATATCTAATGTACAGGGTAGAAATGTGCTCTCCTGGGTGTGGTCTGCTAGATTCATGTCCTTACTGAGCACTACATCAACAGCCACTCTCAGGGAGAGAAGTTGAACACTTTCTGTCTGGAACATCTCCTCTAAACGTGCTGAAAGATTTGCAGACATTTTATATTTTCCACTGGCAACATGTCTGTCTCTTCCTGCTCAGGGAAGAAACTTTAAAACTAATTATAAAGACAGTCTATTGTTAATACAGATAGGAAGGTCTGACGTGTCTTTCTAGCAAACAGGACCTCAGTTTGATCAACTGCAGTAAAGGAAACATATGTCGAGGAAATTAACAAGCTGTTATAAAACAATGACAAAATGGCGTATAATTGCATTACCCAGTTGGATGCCACTCCATAGAGAACAGACCCTGATAAATCATTTCTAAACAGGAACACACCCTGACAAATCATCTATAAACATGAACACACCCTGACAAATCATCTCTAAACAGGAACACACCCTGACAAATCATCTCTAAACAGGAACACACCCTGACAAATCATCTATAAACATGAACACACCCTGACAAATCATCTCTAAACAGGAACACACCCTGACAAATCATCTCTAAACAGGAACACACCGTGACAAATCATCTCTAAACAATGAACTCACCCTGACAAATCATCTCTAAACAGGAACACACCCTGACAAATCATCTCTAAACAGGAACTCACCCTGACAAATCATCTCTAAACAATGAACACACCCTGACAAATCATCTCTAAACAATGAACTCACCCTGACAAATCATCTCTAAACAGGAACTCACCCTGACAAATCATCTCTAAACAGGAACACACCCTGATAAATCATCTCTAAACAGGAACACACCCTGACATATCATCTATAATCAGGAACACACCCTGACAAGACACACCCTGACAAATCATCTCTAAACAGGAACTCACCCTGACAAATCATCTCTAAACAGGAACTCACCCTGACAAATCATCTCTAAGCAGGAACACACCCTGACAAATCATCTCTAAGCAGGAACTCACCCTGACAAATCATCTCTAAGCAGGAATACACCCTGACAAATCATCTCTAAACAGGAACTCACCCTGAGAAATCATCTCTAAGCAGGAACACACCCTGACAAATCATCTCTAAGCAGGAACTCACCCTGACAAATCATCTCTAAACAAGAACTCATCCTGACAAATCATCTCTAAACAGGAACACACCCTGACAAATCATCTCTAAACAGGAACTCACCCTGACAAATCATCTCTAAACAGGAACACACCCTGACAAATCATCTCTAATCAGGAACACACCCTGACAAATCATCTCTAAACAGGAACACACCCTGACAAGACACACCCTGACAAATCATCTCTAATCAGGAACACACCCTGACAAGACACACCCTGACAAATCATCTCTAAACAGGAACTCACCCTGACATATCACTAAACAATGAACTCACCCTGACAAATCATCTCTAAACAATGAACACACCCTGACAAATCATCTCTAAACAATGAACTCACCCTGACAAATCATCTCTAAACAGGAACTCACCCTGACAAATCATCTCTAAGCAGGAATACACCCTGACAAATCATCTCTAAACAGGAACTCACCCTGAGAAATCATCTCTAAGCAGGAACACACCCTGACAAATCATCTCTAAGCAGGAACTCACCCTGACAAATCATCTCTAAACAAGAACTCATCCTGACAAATCATCTCTAAACAGGAACTCACCCTGACAAATCTTCTCTAAACAGGAACACACCCTGACAAATCATCTCTAAACAGGAACTCACCCTGACAAATCATCTCTAAACAGGAACACACCCTGACAAATCATCTCTAATCAGGAACACACCCTGACAAATCATCTCTAAACAGGAACACACCCTGACAAGACACACCCTGACAAATCATCTCTAATCAGGAACACACCCTGACAAGACACACCCTGACAAATCATCTCTAAACAGGAACTCACCCTGACATATCACTAAACAGGAACACACCCTGACAAATAATCTATAAACAGGAACACACCCTGACATATCACTAAACATGAACTCACCCTGACAAATCATCTCTAAACAGGAACTCACCCTGACAAATCATCTATAAACAGGAACTCACCCTGACAAATCATCTATAAACAGGAACACACCCTGACATATCATCTCTAAACAGGAACTCACCCTGACAAATCATCTCTAAACAGGAACTCACCCTGACAAATCATCTCTAAACAATGAACTCACCCTGACAAATCATCTCTAAACAGGAACACACCCTGACAAATCATCTCTAAACAGGAACTCACCCTGACAAATCATCTCTAAACAATGAACACACCCTGACAAATCATCTCTAAACAATGAACTCACCCTGACAAATCATCTCTAAACAGGAACTCACCCTGACAAATCATCTCTAAACAGGAACACACCCTGACAAATCATCTTTAAACAGGAACACACCCTGATAAATCATCTCTAAACAGGAACACACCCTGACAAATCATCTATAAACAGGAACACACCCTGACAAATAATCTATAAACAGGAACACACCCTGACAAATCATCTCTAAACAGGAACACACCCTGACAAATCATCTCTAAACAGGAACTCGCCCTGACAAATCATCTCTAAACAGGAACACACCCTGACAAATCATCTCTAAACAGGAACACACCCTGACATATCACTAAACAGGAACACACCCTGACATATCACTAAACAGGAACACACCCTGACAAATCATCTATAAACAGGAACACACCCTGACAAATCATCTCTAAACAGGAACACACCCTGACATATCACTAAACAGGAACACACCCTGACATATCACTAAACAGGAACACACCCTGACATATCACTAAACAGGAACACACCCTGACAAATCATCTATAAACAGGAACACACCCTGACAAGACACACCCTGACATATCACTAAACATGAACACACCCTGACAAATTATCTATAAACAGGAACACACCCTGACAAGACACACCCTGACATATCACTAAACAGGAACACACCCTGAAATATCACTAAACAGGAACACACCCTGACATATCATCTCTAAACAAGAACACACCCTGACAAATCATCTCTAAACAGGAACTCACCCTGACAAATCATCTCTAAACAGGAACTCACCCTGGACATATCATCTCTAAACAGGAACTCACCCTGACATATCGTCTCTAAACAGGAACACACCCTGGACATACATCTCTAAACAGGAACACACCCTGGACATAGCCCTGGTCAGAACTAGTGGACTATCTAGAACCCCGGTCAGAACTAGTGGACTATCCAGAGCCCCGGTCAGAACTAGTGGACTATCCAGAGCCCCAGTCAGAACTAGTGGACTATCCAGAGCCCCTGTCAGAACTAGTGGACTATCCAGAGCCCCTGTCAGAACTAGTGGACTATCCAGAACCCCGGTCAGAACTAGTGGACTTTCCAGAGCCCTGGTCAGAACTAGTGGACTATCCAGTGCCCCAGTCAGAACTAGTGGACTATCCAGAGCCCCGGTCAGAACTAGTGGACTATCCAGAGCCCCTGTCAGAACGAGTGGACTATCCAGAGCCCCGGTCAGAACTAGTGGACTATCCAGAGCCCCTGTCAGAACTAGTGGACTATCCAGAGCCCTGTCCAGAGCCCCTGTCAGAACTAGTGGACTATCCAGAGCCCCGGTCAGAACTAGTGGACTATCCAGAGCCCCGGTCAGAACTAGTGGACTATCCAGAGCCCTGTCCAGAGCCCCTGTCAGAACTAGTGGACTATCCAGAGCCCCGGTCAGAACTAGTGGACTATCCAGAGCCCCGGTCAGAACTAGTGGACTATCCAGAGCCCTGTCCAGAGCCCCTGTCAGAACTAATGGACTATCCAGAGCCCTGGTCAGAACTAGTGGACTATCCAGAACCCCGGTCAGAACTAGTGGACTATCCAGAGCCCTGTTCAGAACTAGTGGACTATCCAGAGCCCCGGTCAGAACTAGTGGACTATCCAGAGCCCCGGTCAGAACTAGTGGACTATCCAGAACCCCGGTCAGAACTAGTGGACTATCCATAGCCCCTGTCAGAACTAGTGGACTATCCAGAGCCCCTGTCAGAACTAGTGGACTATCCAGAGCCCCGGTCAGAACTAGTGGACTATCCAGAGCCCCAGTCAGAACTAGTGGACTATCCAGAACCCGGTCAGAACTAGTGGACTATCCAGAGACCCGGTCAGAACTAGTGGACTATCTATTAATAACGTACCATTTGGGATGCAGACTGGTTAATGTCAAGTTAGACAGATAATATGATTTATTCTTTGTCTCATGAAGGATGAACAACTGATGATGCAATGTAATATTATGTTATGTAACCAATCACTTTTAACCACCTGTCATTCAGTTCAGTTGTTGAATAAACAATATCCATCTCAGGTTGACAGAACAGCTGTTGGCTGCTATGCTCTGATTCAATAGGGCTGCACATCGACAGTATAGAAGACACATCTAGCTCCATCTCTGGCCTTACCACACACTGTTATCAAAGAGAAGTTTAATCTAGTGTTGTCTTTAGAGCTTGTCCTAAACATATTGTAACAGATTCGTTAGATGGGAGGTCCTCTTCATTCTCAACATATTGTAACAGATCCATTAGATGGGAGTCCCTCTTCATTCTCAACATATTGTAACAGATCCATTAGATGGGAGTCCCTCTTCATTCTCAACATATTGTAACAGATCCATTAGATGGGAGTCCCTCTTTTAAGTGTTTGACCTGTGAAATGTCGATATCTTTGTCAAAGCACAGTGAAGTGTGAAGGGGCTCTTGCGGTTTTGATGGAGTTTTGGTTTCTCTACGTCTTAACGTCTAACCTTGAGATGAACTCAGCTCATCAGTCACTCTCTTTGGAAGGTTACCAACTTACATATGAGAATGAAAAATAGTCAAGATAGTTTGGTCATTTAGCGAAATGTGCACTTCCTCCCTGATGAAGGATACCAGTTTTCCATGCAGGGCTGACGGGGAGCAGGTTAAATACCTGTGTTGTTATTTCTGGAGAGCCAAGCCACTTGGAAAAAGGGAACTGAGATGATAAATCTCCTGGCCCTCCTCTCCTCCTCCTCCTCTCTTTCAAACCAGCCTCTCTGAGAATGTATAAATCACCACGGCCTGCGAGACCTCTCCGATATCTATCTCACCTTCATTTTTTTTACCGGAGAAACTGTCTGGAGACTCAGTCTACTGTTTCCCCAGTCTGGAGACTCAGTCTACTGTTTCCCCAGTCTGGAGACTCAGTCTACTGTTTCCCCAGTCTGGAGACTCAGTCTACTGTTTCCCCAGTCTGGAGACTCATTCTACTGTTTCCCCAGTCTGGAGACTCATTCTACTGTTTCCCCAGTCTGGAGACTCATTCTACTGTTCCCCAGTCTGGAGACTCAGTCTACTGTTTCCCCAGTCTGGAGACTCATTCTACTGTTCCCCAGTCTGGAGACTCATTCTACTGTTTCCCCAGTCTGGAGACTCAGTCTACTGTTTCCCCAGTCTGGAGACTCATTCTACTGTTCCCCAGTCTGGAGACTCATTCTACTGTTTCCCCAGTCTGGAGACTCAGTCTACTGTTTCCCCAGTCTGGAGACTCATTTCACTGTTTCCCCAGTCTGGAGACTCATTCTACTGTTTCCCCAGTCTGGAGACTCATTCAGCTGTTTCCCCAGTCTGGAGACTTGTTCTACTGTTTCCCCAGTAGAATGGTGGATGCCAGGAGAACGATACTTGCCCCAATGCATCGTGCCAGCTTTAAAGTATGGTGGAGGAGGAATAATGGTCTGGGGCTGTTTTTCATGGTTCGGGCCCCTTAGTTCCAGTGAAGGGAAATCTTAACGCTACAGCATACAATTACATTCTAGACGATTCTGTGTTTCCACCTTTAAGGCAACCATTTGGGGAAGGCCCTCTCCTATTTCAGCATGAACATGTGCACAAAGCGAGGTCCATACAGACATGGCTTGTCAAGATCAGTGTGGAAGAACTTGACCATCCTGCACAGAGCTCCGACCTCAACCCCAATCAAACACCTTTGGGATGAATTGGAACGCCGACTGCGACTCAGGCCTAATCGCCCAACATCAGTGCCAGACCTCACTAATGCTCTTGTAGCTGAATAGACTCAAGTCCCCGTAGCAATGTTCCAACATCTAGTGGAAAGCCTTCCCAGAAGAGTGGAGGCTGTTATAGCAGCAATGTTCCAACATCTAGTGGAAAGCCTTCCCAGAAGAGTAGAGGCTGTTATAGCAGCAATGTTCCAACATCTAGTGGAAAGCCTTCCCAGAAGAGTGGAGGCTGTTATAGCAGCAATGTTCCAACATCTAGTGGAAAGCCTTCCTAGACGAGTGGAGGCTGTTATAGCAGCAATGTTCCAACATCTAGTGGAAAGCCTTCCCAGAAGAGTGGAGGCTGTTATAGCAGCAATGTTCCAACATCTAGTGGAAAGCCTTCCAAGAAGAGTGGAGGCCGTTGTAGCAGCAAAGGGGAAACCAACTCCATATTAATGCCCATGATTTTGGAATGAGATGTTCGATGAGCAGGTGTCCACATACTTTTGGTTCACGTGTTGTATCTTTATAGTTCGCTTGGAGACCTTCTCTCTGCTCTATCACAAGACCTGTGTATTATCATTACTAATGCTATAAATTCCTCTGGTAGATCAGTAATGAGCTCAGGATTACTCCTGACTGACTTGACTACAGCAGAGGGAAGAGAGGTGAGCTGTTTCCTCTGGTTATTGAGGAGAGTGAGTTCCTCTGTATATTGATGTAAGATAGTTTCTGTATATTGTTCCAGTCGTACAGGAACCTCCCCGTCACTGCCAGACAGTGAGATTAGCCAAGCAGGCGGCTGAAGAGAGCAGATTGATGAGGTGGTTCTGTAGTGTCAGCTATGAGGCGGTACACACTGGCCTACACAGGCATATAGTCCTGAGCTGAGCAGGCTGTTTTCCCCCCTCATAGAAGAGCAGGAATAATGAGGCTCTTAACCAGAGTTGTTCATTGTTTCTGTCATATTACACTGGCCTTGTTTGTTTCTCCCGGACAGATCTATATCTCCCTTTTTAATTCAATGACTTTGATACAGACTAAAAGCCTTCGCTCTAATAACATGCCAATTACAATGAAGACTTTACTTAGAATAAATATGAATATAATGCATTCACGTATCGGTTTAAACACAGAGAGTCCGGCCTCCCCTGACACCATTGATTATTAATTGGTGCCCGGCCTTAAAGGCCAATTAAGTGAAGCTATTACAGATCTTCCTGAGACGTTAATGTCCATATGTCAAAGACCTTGGTTTGCTTCTTACCTCCATAGCTTTAGATCAAGTAGAAACCAGACAGAGATTCCCTGACATAATGTATTCGATGTTTACAACGTTGGCATGCCTGGATCCAAAAACACTTTAGGATTTCTGAAATTGATGGTAGCCGGCAGTAGTTAGGCGGAGATGTTTGTGGTATGCATAGTAATTACCTGGTGCAATCTATCAGAGTACTGCACTTGATGATGCACAGATATTTGCATTTGTAATTTGGATGGATATATTCCCTGACATCAATACAGTAATGAATCCTCACTGTATTAATGCACCTGCTCCCTGCAGCTTGTCCTGATGCAGAACCCTATGTGTTCTAAACATGCATCAGGCTTTAATCTGACTGTAGATCATTCATTCACAAAAAAGCAAAGTGCATGAATTGGCTACTTAAGTAATGAACTGTCTCCAGGATGGTATTACTGCCCTTCATTAACATTACATACAGGGGGCCATACGGAGGGTTGACTCACTGTCTCCAGGATGGTATTACTGCCCTTCATTAACATTACATACAGGGGGCCATACGGAGGGTTGACTCACTGTCTCCAGTATGGTATTACTGCCCTTCATTAACATTACATACAGGGGGCCATACGGAGGGTTGACTCACTGTCTCCAGTATGGTATTACTGCCCTTCATTAACATTACATACAGGGGGCCATACGGAGGGTTGACTCACTGTCTCCAGGATGGTATTACTGCCCTTCATTAACATTACATACAGGGGGCCATATGGAGGGTTGACTCACTGTCTCCTGTATGGTATTATTGCCAGGCCGTTCATTAACATTACATACAGGGGGCCATATGGAGGGTTGACTCACTGTCTCCAGGATGGTATTACTGCCCTTCAGTAACATTACATACAGGGGGCCATACGGAGGGTTGACTCACTGTCTCCAGTATGGTATTACTGCCCTTCATTAACATTACATACAGGGGGCCATACGGAGGGTTGACTCACTGTCTCCAGGATGGTATTACTGCCCTTCATTAACATTACATACAGGGGGCCATATGGAGGGTTGACTCACTGTCTCCTGTATGGTATTACTGCCAGGCCGTTCATTAACATTACATACAGGGGGCCATATGGAGGGTTGACTCACTGTCTCCAGGATGGTATTACTGCCCTTCAGTAACATTACATACAGGGGGCCAATACGGAGGGTTGACTCACTGTCTCCTGGATGGTATTACTGCCCTTCATTAACATTACATACAGGGGGCCATACGGAGGGTTGACTCACTGTTTCCAGGATGGTATTACTGCCCTTCATTAACATTACATACAGGGGGCCATACGGAGGGTTGACTCACTGTCTCCAGGATGGTATTACTGCCCTTCATTAACATTACATACAGGGGGCCATATGGAGGGTTGACTCACTGTCTCCAGTCTGGTATTACTGCCCTTCATTAACATTACATACAGGGGGCCATACGGAGGGTTGACTCACTGTCTCCAGGATGGTATTACTGCCCTTCATTAACATTACATACAGGGGGCCATATGGAGATTTGACTCACTGTCTCCAGTATGGTATTACTGCCCTTCATTAACATTACATACAGGGGGCCATACGGAGGGTTGACTCACTGTCTCCAGTATGGTATTACTGCCCTTCATTAACATTACATACAGGGGGCCATATGGAGGGTTGACTCACTGTCTCCAGGATGGTATTACTGCCCTTCATTAACATTACATACAGGGGGCCATATGGAGGGTTGACTCACTGTCTCCTGTATGGTATTACTGCCAGGCCGTTCATTAACATTACATACAGGGGGCCATATGGAGGGTTGACTCACTGTCTCCAGGATGGTATTACTGCCCTTCAGTAACATTACATACAGGGGGCCAATACGGAGGGTTGACTCACTGTCTCCTGGATGGTATTACTGCCCTTCATTAACATTACATACAGGGGGCCATACGGAGGGTTGACTGACTGTCTCCAGGATGGTATTACTGCCCTTCATTAACATTACATACAGGGGGCCATATGGAGGGTTGACTCACTGTCTCCAGGATGGTATTACTGCCCTTCATTAACATTATATACAGGGGGCCATACGGAGGGTTGACTCACTGTCTCCAGTATGGTATTACTGCCTTTCATTAACATTACATACAGGGGGCCATACGGAGGGTTGACTCACTGTCTCCAGTATGGTATTACTGCCCTTCATTAACATTACATACAGGGGGCCATACGGAGGGTTGACTCACTGTCTCCAGGATGGTATTACTGCCCTTCATTAACATTACATACAGGGGGCCATATGGAGGGTTGACTCACTGTCTCCTGTATGGTATTACTGCCAGGCCGTTCATTAACATTACATACAGGGGGCCATATGGAGGGTTGACTCACTGTCTCCAGGATGGTATTACTGCCCTTCAGTAACATTACATACAGGGGGCCAATACGGAGGGTTGACTCACTGTCTCCTGGATGGTATTACTGCCCTTCATTAACATTACATACAGGGGGCCATATGGAGGGTTGACTCACTGTTTCCAGGATGGTATTACTGCCCTTCATTAACATTACATACAGGGGGCCATACGGAGGGTTGACTCACTGTCTCCAGGATGGTATTACTGCCCTTCATTAACATTACATACAGGGGGCCATACGGAGGGTTGACTCACTGTCTCCAGGATGGTATTACTGCCCTTCATTAACATTACATACAGGGGGCCATACGGAGGGTTGACTCACTGTCTCCTGTATGGTATTACTGCCCTTCATTAACATTACATACAGGGGGCCATACGGAGGGTTGACTGACTGTCTCCAGGATGGTATTACTGCCCTTCATTAACATTACATACAGGGGGCCATATGGAGGGTTGACTCACTGTCTCCAGGATGGTATTACTGCCCTTCATTAACATTACATACAGGGGGCCATACGGAGGGTTGACTCACTGTCTCCAGGATGGTATTACTGCCCTTCATTAACATTACATACAGGGGGCCATACGGAGGGTTGACTCACTGTCTCTAGGATGGTATTACTGCCGTTCATTAACAGTACATACAGGGGGCCATACGGAGGGTTGACTCACTGTCTCCAGGATGGTATTACTGCCGTTCATTAACATTACATACAGGGGGCCATACGGAGGGTTGACTCACTGTCTCCAGGATGGTATTACTGCCCTTCATTAACATTACATACAGGGGGCCATACGAAGGGTTGACTTACTGTCTCCTGTATGGTATTACTGCCCTTCATTAACATTACATACAGGGGGCCATATTGAGGGTTGACTCACTGTCCCCTGTATGGTATTACTGCCCTTCATTAACATTACATACAGGGGGCCATACAGAGGGTTGACTCACTGTCTCCTGTATGGTAATACTGCCCTTCATTAACATTACATACAGGGGGCCATATGGAGATTTGACTCACTGTCTCCAGGATGGTATTACTGCCCTTCATTAACATTACATACAGGGGGCCATATGGAGGGTTGACTCACTGTCTCCAGTCTGGTATTACTGCCCTTCATTAACATTACATACAGGGGGCCATACGGAGGGTTGACTCACTGTCTCCAGGATGGTATTACTGCCCTTCATTAACATTACATACAGGGGGCCATATGGAGGGTTGACTCACTGTCTCCAGTCTGGTATTACTGCCCTTCATTAACATTACATACAGGGGGCCATACGGAGGGTTGACTCACTGTCTCCAGGATGGTATTACTGCCCTTCATTAACATTACATACAGGGGGCCATATGGAGGGTTGACTCACTGTCTCCAGGATGGTATTACTGCCCTTCATTAACATTACATACAGGGGGCCATACGGAGGGTTGACTCACTGTCTCCAGGATGGTATTACTGCCAGGCCCTTCATTAACATTACATACAGGGGGCCATACGGAGGGTTGACTCACTGTCTCCAGGATGGTATTACTGCCAGGCCGTTCATTAACATTACATACGGAGGGTTGACTCCAGGAGCTGTGTTGCTGCTCAGCATATGATTGGTCAAATCCTGATATTTTCAGTTCTCCATGCGAGAATTAAAACTGTCTGTAAAGGAACAGTCTTTTGGGCCATTACCTCTAGAGATGTTTACCTCCAGTTCTGCAGGTAGCAGTGGTTCTATAGCAGCTGGACCAGAGAAAAACTCAGTGTTTATTTTTGGATCACTCTCCCCTTACTATGAAGCTAGTTATACCAAATACACAGCCTATTCATCGCCCTTGGTTAGTAGACCGACACAGGACCCAGATGCAGAAACAGGACCCAGATGCAGACACAGGACCCAGATAGAGACACAGGACCCAGATGCAGACACTGGACCCAGGACCCAGATGCAGACACAGGACCCAGATAGAGACACAGGACCCAGATGCAGACACTGGACCCAGGACGCAGATGCAGATACAGGACCGAGATGCAGACACAGGATCCAGATGCGGACCCAGGACACAGATGCAGATACAGGACCGAGATGCAGACACAGGACCCAGATGCAGATACAGGACCCAGATGCAGACACAGGACCCAGATGCAGATACAGGACCCAGATGCAGACACAGGACCCAGATGCAGACTCAGGACCCAGATGCAGACCCAGGACCCAGATGCAGATACAGGACCCAGATGCAGACACAGGACCCAGATGCAGACTCAGGACCCAGGACCCAGATGCAGATACAGGACCCAGATGCAGACCCTGGACCCAGGACCCAGATGCAGACACAGGACCCAGATGCAGACACAGGACCAAGGACCCAGATGCAGACCCAGGACCCAGGACCCAGATGCAGACCCAGGACCCAGGACCAAGATGCAGACCCAGGACCCAGATGGTTTGAGCTCTGGTATTTATTATAATCCTAGGGATTGACAGAAGGCAGGTTGGGTCCAAAACGGTACAGAGTGGTCAAGCAGGCAGAGTGGTCAGGCAGGCTCAAGGTCAGGGGCAGGCAGAGTGGTCAGGCAGGCTCAAGGTCAGGGGCAGGCAGAGTGGTCTGGCAGGCTCAAGGTCAGGGGCAGGCAGAGTGGTCAGGCAGGCAGAGTGGTCAGGCAGGCAGAGTGGTCAGGCAGGCAGAGTGGTCAGGCAGGCTCAAGGTCAGGGGCAGGCAGAGTGGTCAGGGGCAGGCAGAGTGGTCAGGCAGGCAGAGTGATCAGGCAGGCAGAGTGGTCAGGGGCAGGCAGAGTGGTCAGGTAGGCAGAGTGGTTAGGCAGGCTCAAGGTCAGGGGCAGGCAGAGTGGTCAGGCAGGCAGAGTGGTCAGGGGCAGGCAGAGTGGTGAGGCATGCTCAAGGTCAGGGGCAGGCAGAGTGGTCAGGCAGGCTCAAGGTCAGGGGCAGGCATAGTGGTCAGGCAGGCAGAGTGGTCAGGGGCAGAGTGGTCAGGCATTCAGAGTGGTCTGGGGCAGGCAGAGTGGTCAGGGGCAGGCAGAGTGGTCAGGGGCAGGCAGAGTGGGCAGGGGCAGGCAGAGTGGTCAGGCAGGCAGAGTGGTCAGGGGCAGGCAGAGTGGTCAAGGGCAGGCAGAGTGGTCAGGGGCAAGCAGAGTGGGCAGGGGCAGGCAGAGTGGTCAGGCAGGCAGAGTGGTCAGGGGCAGGCAGAGTGGTCAGGGGCAGGCAGAGTGGTCAGGGGCAGGCAGAGTGGTCAGGGGCAGGCAGATTGGTCAGGGGCAGGCAGAGTGGTCAGGCAGGCAGAGTGGTCAGGGGCAGGCAGAGTGGTCAGGGGCAGGCAGAGTGGTCAGGGGCAGGCAGAGTGGTCAGGCAGGCTCAAGGTCAGGGGCAGGCAGAATGGTCAGGCAGGCTCAAGGTCAGGGGCAGGCAGAGTGGTCAGGCAGGCTCAAGGTCAGGGGCAGGCAGAGTGGTCAGGCAGGCAGAGTGGTCAGGGGCAGGCAGAGTGGTCAGGCAGGCAGAGTGGTCAGGGGCAGGCAGAGTGGTCAGGGGCAGGCAGAGTGGTCAGGCAGGCTCAAGGTCAGGGGCAGGCAGAGTGGTCAGGCAGGCTCAAGGTCAGGGGCAGGCAGAGTGGTCAGGGGCAGGCAGAGTGGTCAGGGGCAGGCAGAGTGGTCAGGCAGGCAGAGTGGTCAGGCAGGCTCAAGGTCAGGGGCAGGCAGAGGGGATAAGTTGGGAAGATGGACGCAACATGGAGGGGGGTGGAGACAAGCACAAGGCCAGATGAAACAGACCAGGGTGGGACAGTTAGGATTATCAAGCTTATGAAGCTACAACCCATTTGGCAGAGCTTGCATATATATGTTTTAAGACTAATGGGTATATGTTGCACAATCCAGGTGTGGAAAGCTCTTAGAGACTTACCCAGAAAGACCGTAGTCGCTGCCAAAGGTGCTTCTGCAAAGTATTGACTCTGGGATCTGAATACTTATGTAAATTAGAAATTTCTGTATTCAATTTTCAATAGTTATAGCATTTTCTAAAAACATGTTTTCACATTGACATTATGGGGTATTGTGTGTAGATGGGTGAGAACTACTTATCCATTTTGAGTTCATGTTGTGATCGAGGGTTGATCTAGGGCTTTTATTGGTGCATTATGTTGTGATCTAGGGCTGATCTAGGGCTGATCTAGGGCTGATCTAGGGCTGATCTAGGGCTGATCTAGGGATGATCTAGGGTTGATCTAGGGCTGATCTAGGGCTGATCTAGGGATGATCTAGGGCTGATCTAGGGCTGATCTAGGGCTTTTATTGGTGCATTATGTTGTGATCAAGGGTTGATCTAGGGTTGATCTAGGGTTGATCTAGGGTTGATCTAGGGCTGATCTAGGGCTGATCTATGGTTGATCTAGGGTTGATCTAGGGCTGATCTAGGGTTGATCTAGGGTTGATCTAGAGTTGATCTAGGGCTGATCTAGGGTTGATCTAGGGTTGATCTAGGGTTGATCTAGGGCTGATCTAGGGTTGATCTAGGGTTGATCTAGGGTTGATCTAGGGCTGATCTAGGGTTGATCTAGGGTTGATCTAGAGTTGATCTAGGGTTGATCTAGGGTTGATCTAGGGTTGATCTAGAGTTGATCTAGGGTTGATCTAGAGTTGATCTAGGGCTGATCTAGGGCTGATCTAGGGTTGATCTAGGGTTGATCTAGGGCTGATCTAGGGTTGATCTAGGGTTGATATAGGGTTGATCTATGGTTGATCTAGGTCTGATCTAGAGTTGATCTAGGGCTGATCTAGAGTTGATCTATGGCTTTTATTAGTGCATTATGTTGTGATCTAGGGCTGATCTAGGGTTGATCTAGGGTTGATCTAGGGTTGATCTAGGGCTGATATAGAGTTGATCTAGAGTTGATCTAGGGCTGATCTAGGGCTGATCTAGGGTTGATCTAGGGCTGATCTAGGGCTGATCTAGAGTTGATCTAGGGTTGATCTAGGGTTGATCTAGGGTTGATATAGGGTTGATCTATGGTTGATCTAGGTCTGATCTAGAGTTGATCTAGGGCTGATATAGAGTTGATCTAGGGCTTTTATTAGTGCTAAATGTTGTGATCTAGGGTTGATCTAGGGCTGATCTAGAGCTATTATTTGTGCTTTATGTCATGATTTAGAGCTGATCTAGAGTTGATCCAGAGTTGATCTAGGGCTATTAGTGCATTATGTTGTGATCAAGGGTTGATCTAGGGTTGATCTAGGGTTGATCTAGAGTTGATCTAGGGCTGATCTAGAGTTGATCTAGGGTTGATCTAGAGTTGATCTAGGGCTGATATAGAGTTGATCTAGGGCTTTTATTAGTGCATTATGTTGTGATCTAGGGTTGATCTAGGGTTGATCTAGGGTTGATCTAGGGTTGATCTAGGGTTGATATAGGGTTGATCTATGGTTGATCTAGGTCTGATCTAGAGTTGATCTAGGGCTGATATAGAGTTGATCTAGGGCTTTTATTAGTGCTAAATGTTGTGATCTAGGGTTGATCTAGGGCTGATCTAGAGCTATTATTTGTGCTTTATGTCATGATTTAGAGCTGATCTAGAGTTGATATAGAGTTGATCTAGGGCTACTATTAGTACTGCATGTTGTGATCTAGGGCTGATCTAGGGCTGATCTAGTTCATTATTAGTTATTTATGTTGTGATCTAGGGTTGATCTAGTTTAGGGATTATTATTAGGGATTTATCTTGTGATATAGGGCTGATCTAGGGCTATTATTAGTGATTTATGTTGTGATCTAGGACTGATCTAGGGCTGATCTAGGGCAGTAAGGATTAGTGATGAAGACATCCAAGCAGTCCTAGATGTATAAAACCCTGCATAAACCCCAAGCACAAACACTCTGTCTCGACTTCTATAGTAGTATTCTTTTACCCTGCTCACCTCTATAGTCTATATTCTGTTACCCTGCTCACCTCTATAGTCTGTAGTCTGTTACCCTGCTCACCTCTATAGTCTGTAGTCTGTTACCCTGCTCACCTCTATAGTCTGTTACCCTGCTCACCTCTATAGTCTGTAGTCTGTTACCCTGCTCACCTCTATAGTCTGTAGTCTGTTACCCTGCTCACCTCTATAGTCTGTAGTCTGTTACCCTGCTCACCTCTGGAGTCTGTTACCCTGCTCACCTCTATAGTCTGTAGTCTGTTACCCTGCTCACCTCTATAGTCTGTAGTCTGTTACACTGCTCACCTCTATAGTCTGTAGTCTGTTACCCTGCTCACCTCTATAGTCTGTAGTCTGTTACCCTGCTCACCTCTATAGTCTGTAGTCTGTTACCCTACTCACCTCTATAGTCTGTAGTCTGTTACCCTGCTCACCTCTATAGTCTGTAGTCTGTTACCCTGCTCACCTCTATAGTCTGTAGTCTGTTACACTGCTCACCTCTATAGTCTGTAGTCTGTTACCCTGCTCACCTCTATAGTCTGTAGTCTGTTACCCTGCTCACCTCTATAGTCTGTAGTCTGTTACCCTGCTCACCTCTATTGTCGGTAGTCTGTTACCCTGCTCACCTCTATAGTCTGTAGTCTGTTACACTGCTCACCTCTATAGTCTGTAGTCTGTTACCCTGCTCACCTCTATAGTCTGTAGTCTGTTACCCTACTCACCTCTATAGTCTGTCACCCTGCTCACCTCTATAGTCTGTAGTCTGTTACCCTGCTCACCTCTATAGTCTGTAGTCTGTTACCCTACTCATCTCTATAGTCTGTCACCCTGCTCACCTCTATAGTCTGTAGTCTGTTACCCTGCTCACCTCTATAGTCTGTAGTCTGTTACCCTACTCACCTCTATAGTCTGTAGTCTGTTACCCTGCTCACCTCTATAGTCTGTAGTCTGTTACCCTGCTCACCTCTATAGTCTATAGTCTGTTACCCTGCTCACCTCTATAGTCTATATTCTGTTACCCTGCTCACCTCTATAGTCTATATTCTGTTACCCTGCTCACCTCTATAGTCTGTAGTCTGCTACCCTGCTCACCTCTATAGTCTGTAGTCTGTTAGTCTGCTCACCTCTATAGTCTATAGTCTGTTACCCTACTCACCTCTATAGTCTGTAGTCTGTTACCCTGCTCACCTCTATAGTCTGTAGTCTGTTACCCTGCTCACCTCTATAGTCTGTAGTCTGTTACCCTGCTCACCTCTATAGTCTGTTACCTTGCTCACCTCTATAGTCTGTTACCTTGCTCACCTCTATAGTCTGTTACCCTGCTCACCTCTATAGTCTATAGTCTGTTACCCTACTCACCTCTATAGTCTGTAGTCTGTTACCCTACTCACCTCTATAGTCTATAGTCTGTTACCCTGCTCACCTCTATAGTCTGTAGTCTGTTACCCTGCTCACCTCTATAGTCTGTTACCTTGCTCACCTCTATAGTCTGTTACCCTGCTCACCTCTATAGTCTGTTACCCTGCTCACCTCTATAGTCTGTAGTCTGTTACCCTACTCACCTCTATAGTCTGTAGTCTGTTACCCTACTCACCTCTATAGTCTGTCACCCTGCTCACCTCTATAGTCTGTAGTCTGTTACCCTGCTCACCTCTATAGTCTGTAGTCTGTTACCCTGCTCACCTCTATAGTCTATATTCTGTTACCCTGCTTACCTCTATAGTCTATATTCTGTTACCCTGCTCACCTCTGGAGTCTGTTACCCTACTCACCTCTATAGTCTGTAGTCTGTTACCCTGCTCACCTCTGTAGTCTGTTACCCTGCTCACCTCTATAGTCTGTAGTCTGTTACCCTGCTCACCTCTATAGTCTGTAGTCTGTTACCCTGCTCACCTCTATAGTCTGTAGTCTGTTACCCTGCTCACCTCTATAGTCTGTAGTCTGTTACCCTGCTCACCTCTATAGTCTGTAGTCTGTTACCCTGCTCACCTCTATAGTCGGTAGGCGGTTACCCTGCTCACCTCTATAGTCTGTAGTAGTAGTAGTACTCTTTGGTGTGATCATCTCAATGCTCTTCTAAGTTGTTCAATGTTAAAAGGAAAAGCCACGGTCTTGGCTTCAGCAGATCAGCATGATTTCCTTTGGTCCTGGCTGAGCCTCCTTCTGAGGTGATGGGAAACGCTGCATTAATTCCATTTCATCTGTGTTCTGCTCACCTCCTCCTCCTCCTCCTCCACATCACTGTCATCATGGGCCTGAGGAGATCAACTGATCTAAAGAGGGATCTGGAACCTTTCACCTTGGAGGATCCAGGTTGGGGGAAGAGAGTTCAACGTTCATAAAGCTCTTCACTGGTCATTTACTCTGGGATCAGCACCCCCGGTCTCTGGAACTCAGGAATACAGAGTTTTTAACCAATTTGGAGAATTTTTCCTAAATTCCTGCGGTGAAGTCCACTCATGCCGTCTCACACAGCTGAAACAGAAAACAGATGATCTGGATCGTGGATCGTCGTATTTAAATTACATTTTTACAAGCATTTGATAGACTAGTATGTCAATTTGAAGAGGCCTATGATGTCCTTTGTCAGTGGGGAATTGGATGTCTCATTCTTCTCAGCGCTGTGAAATCCGTAAAGCCACCAGATCAGGGGTTTTCCACTCTTACCTTATGAGGTCCGGAGCCTGCTGGTTTTCTGTTCAACCTGATAATTAATTACCCACACCTGGTGTTCCAGATGTAAGTCCCCGATTAGAGGGGAACAATGAAATAATGCAGTGGAACTGGCTTCGAGGGCCAAGAGTCGAGTTTGAACGCACTAGATGATATGAAACCAGAAGAGATTAAAAACATTGCCAGAATCTCTATTATCCTCGTTAGCTAAATGCTGAATGATGTTATTTGAAGAATTGATCAGTATGTTGCTTGAAATAATTATCTGAGATTTCTGGAAGATATTCAGATCAGTCTACTAAGCTATTTTTCTGTTTGTTTAGCATCACTGAGGATGAGAGTTGTGATTGGTTGTTTGTCTGGCATCACTGAGGATGAGAGTTGTGATTGGTTGTTTGTCTGGCATCACTGAGGATGAGAGTTGGGATTGGTTGTTTGTCTGGCATCACTGAGGATGAGAGTTGTGATTGGTTGGTTGTCTGGCATCACTGAGGATGAGAGTTGTGATTGGTTGTTTGTCTGGCATCACTGAGGATGAGAGTTGTGAGGGATTCTCCATCTACATAATCATCGTCTGGTAAGGTTAATATCTCACATGGATTATTTGACTCAATCAGGTATATGAGAGAAGTCATTCCTCTGGTTTCACGACAATGACTTGCATAATTTAGTCAAGTTTACATTTTTCATTAGTATGTAAAAGAGATCGCAATCCAAGTCAAATAGTTTTTTAAATTTATCAATTCAATTCAACGACAGTAGTAAACATGGTCTACATTATGTGACCATTATACAAGCCTGTTCTGAAAGAATAAATCAATCACATGTACTCATTAATTTAGCAAGGTTTCACACTGCTTAATGAATACATTCACACAGATTCAACAGAAATACTAAATAACGTCCACAGGGATGATATTTCACACACAGAATATATATATGTTTAGTTTTTTATATGAAATAGTCCTAACTTTGATAGCAACAATCAAGACTCAGTTTGCAGTAATTAGTGGTGTTCTTTCATGTCTGTCTGACTGATGTGAAAGCATCAACTCCCATGTCATTTGATGGAATTTAAAGTTAAGGGACAAACAAGCTCTAATAAGGCAAGGCATGTCATTTTCAAAGGCAGCCAGCTCAGTAAACATCCTAGCACTGTGTTAGGTAGAGAACAGGGTCACAGCAGCAGAGATAGTACTTTAACAACAACACTATGGGCCTGATCCACTGCCCTGAGACTGAAGGAACTGCTGCCTCTGAACCGCTAAAGCTAGCTTTCCTGGTTAGCAGAATGTACAGTAGAAGCTAGCTTTCCTGGTTAGCAGAATGTACAGTAGAAGCTAGCTTTCCTGGTTAGCAGGATGTACAGTAGAAGCTAGCTTTCCTGGTTAGCAGAATGTACAGTAGAAGCTAGCTTTCCTGGTTAGCAGAATGTACAGTAGAAGCTAGCTTTCCTGGTTAGCAGAATGTACAGTAGAAGCCAGCTTTCCTGGTTAGCAGAATGTACAGTAGAAGCTAGCTTTCCTGGTTAGCAGAATGTACAGTAGAAGCTAGCTTTCCTGGTTAGCAGAATGTACAGTAGAAGCAAGCTGTTAGCAGAATGTACATTTAAAGCTACAGTAGCTGTTATAAGAATTTATTCAAATCAAATCAAATGTATTTATATAGCCCTTCGTACATCAGCTGATATCTCAAAGTGCTGTACAGAAATCCAGCCTAAAACCCCAAACAGCAAGCAATGCAGGTGTTGAAGCACGGTGGCTAGGAAAAACTCCCTAGAAAGGCCAAAACCTAGGAAGAAACCTAGAGAGGAACCAGGCTATGTGGGGTGGCCAGTCCTCTTCTGGCTGTGCCTGGTGGAGATTATAACAGAACATGGCCAAGATGTTCAAATGTTCATAAATGACCAGCATGAATGTTGGTCAGCAGAATGTACAGTTTATACTAGCTCTCAGCAGAATGTACAGTTTATACTAGCTCTCAGCAGAATGTACAGTTTATACTAGCTCTCAGCAGAATGTATAGTTTATACTAGCTCTCAGCAGAATGTACAGTTTATACTAGCTCTCAGCAGAATGTACAGTTTATACTAGCTCTCAGCAGAATGTACAGTTTATACTAGCTCTCAGCAGAATGTACAGTTTATACTAGCTCTCAGCAGAATGTACAGTTTATACTAGCTCTCAGCAGAATGTACAGTTTATACTAGCTCTCAGCAGAATGTACAGTTTATACTAGCTCTCAGCAGAATGTATAGTTGATGCTAGCTGTTAGCAGACTGTATAGTTGATGCTAGCTGTTAGCAGAATGTATAGTTGATGCTAGCTGTTAGCAGAATGTGTAGTTGATGCTAGCTGTTCGCAGAATGTATAGTTGATGCTACCTGTTAGCAGAATGTACAGTTTATACTAGCTCTCAGCAGAATGTACAGTTTATACTAGCTCTCAGCAGAATGTACAGTTTATACTAGCTCTCAGCAGAATGTATAGTTGATGCTAGCTGTTAGCAGACTGTATAGTTGATGCTAGCTGTTAGCAGAATGTATAGTTGATGCTAGCTGTTAGCAGAATGTGTAGTTGATGCTAGCTGTTCGCAGAATGTATAGTTGATGCTACCTGTTAGCAGAATGTATAGTTGATGCTAGCTGTTAGCAGAATGTACAGTTGATGCTAGCTGTTAGCAGAATGTACAGTTGAAGCTAGTTTTTATTTTTATCAGAATGTACAGTTGAAGCTAGCTGTTAGCAGAATGTACAGTTGAAGCTAGCTGTTAGCAGAATGTACAGTTGAAGCTAGCTGTTAGCAGAATGTACAGTTGAAGCTAGCTGTTAGCAGAATGTACAGTTGAAGCTAACTTTCCTGGTTAACAGAATGTAAGGTTGAAGCTAGCTTTCCCGATGAAAATTTAAATGAATGTATACAAAATTACCAGATTTAGTCATTTTAAATATGACTATTTTCCATTTTATACATACAAATTACCCCCATCCACAAAAAAAAACATATTGTGTATGAGGAAATACTGTACACCTGGTGAACGTGTCAGCGCCTAGCCCGCCAAAGGACTCACTACAGCGCGATGGGACTTCCCGGCCTGCCAAGTCCTTCCCTAACTGAGACAACAATGTGCCAATTGTGAATCGCCTCATGGGTCTCCCTGGCACGGCCGGCACGGGTCTCGAACCAGTATCTCTAGCAACGCAGTTTACACTGCGATGCAGTGTCTTATTTTATTTTATTTTATTTTTTATTTCACCTTTATTTAACCAGGTAGGCTAGTTGAGAACAAGTTCTCATTTGCAACTGCGACCTGGCCAAGATAAAGCATAGCAGTGTGAGCATACAACAAAGAGTTACACATGGAGTAAACAATTAACAAGTCAATAACACAGTAGAAAACAAAGGGGGGGTCTATATACAATGTGTGCAAAAGGCATGAGGAGGTAGGCAAATAATTACAATTTTGCAGATTAACACTGGAGTGATAAAAGATCAGATGGTCATGTACAGGTAGAGATATTGGTGTGCAGAAGAGCAGAAAAGTAAATAAATAAAAACAGTATGGGGATGAGGTAGGTGAAAAGGGTGGGCTATTTACCAATAGACTATGTACAGCTGCAGCGATCGGTTAGCTGCTCAGATAGCTGATGTTTGAAGTTGGTGAGGGAGATAAAAGTCTCCAACTTCAGCGATTTTTGCAATTCGTTCCAGTCACAGGCAGCAGAGTACTGGAACGAAAGGCGGCCAAATGAGGTGTTGGCTTTAGGGATGATCAGTGAGATACACCTGCTGGAGCGCGTGCTACGGATGGGTGTTGCCATCGTGACCAGTGAGCTGAGATAAGGCGGAGCTTTACCTAGCATAGACTTGTAGATGACCTGGAGCCAGTGGGTCTGGCGACGAATATGTAGCGAGGGCCAGCCGACTAGAGCATACAAGTCGCAGTGGTGGGTGGTATAAGGTGCTTTAGTGACAAAACGGATGGCACTGTGATAGACTGCATCCAGTTTGCTGAGTAGAGTGTTGGAAGCCATTTTGTAGATGACATCGCCGAAGTCGAGGATCGGTAGGATAGTCAGTTTTACTAGGGTAAGCTTGGCGGCTTGAGTGAAGGAGGCTTTGTTGCGGAATAGAAAGCCGACTCTTGATTTGATTTTCGATTGGAGATGTTTGATATGAGTCTGGAAGGAGAGTTTGCAGTCTAGCCAGACACCTAGGTACTTATAGACGTCCACATATTCTAGGTCGGAACCATCCAGGGTGGTGATGCTAGTCGGGCATGCGGGTGCAGGCAGCGACCGGTTGAAAAGCATGCATTTGGTTTTACTAGCGTTTAAGAGCAGTTGGAGGCCACGGAAGGAGTGTTGTATGGCATTGAAGCTTGTTTGGAGGTTAGATAGCACAGTGTCCAAAGACGGGCCGAAAGTATATAGAATGGTGTCGTCTGCGTAGAGGTGGATCAGGGAATCGCCCGCAGCAAGAGCAACATCATTGATATACACAGAGAAAAGAGTCGGCCCGAGAATTGAACCCTGTGGCACCCCCATAGAGACTGCCAGAGGACCGGACAGCATGCCCTCCGATTTGACACACTGAACTCTGTCTGCAAAGTAATTGGTGAACCAGGCAAGGCAGTCATCCGAAAAACCGAGGCTACTGAGTCTGCCGATAAGAATATGGTGATTGACAGAGTCGAAAGCCTTGGCAAGGTCGATGAAGACGGCTGCACAGTACTGTCTTTTATCGATGGCGGTTATGATGTCGTTTAGTACCTTGAGTGTGGCTGAGGTGCACCCATGACCGGCTCGGAAACCAGATTGCACAGCGGAGAAGGTACGGTGGGATTCGAGATGGTCAGTGACCTGTTTGTTGACTTGGCTTTCGAAGACCTAGACCGCTGCGCCACTCGGGAGGATCAATCCAGAAAGTTTTTAATGCATTTGCCTTGATCAAAGTATCAAACTACTACAATACTACTAAGGACTCTTAAAGAATTTCATGTATAGTTGATGCTAGCTGTTAGCAGAATGTGTAGTTGATGCTAGCTGTTCGCAGAATGTATAGTTGATGCTACCTGTTAGCAGAATGTACAGTTTATACTAGCTCTCAGCAGAATGTACAGTTTATACTAGCTCTCAGCAGAATGTACAGTTTATACTAGCTCTCAGCAGAATGTATAGTTGATGCTAGCTGTTAGCAGACTGTATAGTTGATGCTAGCTGTTAGCAGAATGTATAGTTGATGCTAGCTGTTAGCAGAATGTGTAGTTGATGCTAGCTGTTCGCAGAATGTATAGTTGATGCTACCTGTTAGCAGAATGTATAGTTGATGCTAGCTGTTAGCAGAATGTACAGTTGATGCTAGCTGTTAGCAGAATGTACAGTTGAAGCTAGTTTTTATTTTTATCAGAATGTACAGTTGAAGCTAGCTGTTAGCAGAATGTACAGTTGAAGCTAGCTGTTAGCAGAATGTACAGTTGAAGCTAGCTGTTAGCAGAATGTACAGTTGAAGCTAGCTGTTAGCAGAATGTACAGTTGAAGCTAACTTTCCTGGTTAACAGAATGTAAGGTTGAAGCTAGCTTTCCCGATGAAAATTTAAATGAATGTATACAAAATTACCAGATTTAGTCATTTTAAATATGACTATTTTCCATTTTATACATACAAATTACCCCCATCCACAAAAAAAAACATATTGTGTATGAGGAAATACTGTACACCTGGTGAACGTGTCAGCGCCTAGCCCGCCAAAGGACTCACTACAGCGCGATGGGACTTCCCGGCCTGCCAAGTCCTTCCCTAACTGAGACAACAATGTGCCAATTGTGAATCGCCTCATGGGTCTCCCTGGCACGGCCGGCACGGGTCTCGAACCAGTATCTCTAGCAACGCAGTTTACACTGCGATGCAGTGTCTTAGACCACTGCGCCACTCGGGAGGATCAATCCAGAAAGTTTTTAATGCATTTGCCTTTTGATCAAAGTATCAAACTACTACAATACTACTAAGGACTCTTAAAGAATTTCATTTAAATGTTAGTTATATTTTCTGATCACAGAAAGAATGAGAAAATCAATAATGAAATGAAATCGGCCCGAGCCCCAAGTACTCCATTTGGGCCAGATACTGTAACTCACACCGGAATCAGCCCGAGCCCCAAGTACTCCATTTGGGCCAGATACTGTAACTCTCACCGGAATCAGCCCGAGCCCCAAGTACTCCATTTGGGCCAGATACTGTAACTCTCACCGGAATCAGCCCGAGCCCCAAGTACTCCATTTGGGCCAGATACTGTAACTCTCACTGGAATCAGCCCGAGCCCCAAGTACTCCATTTGGGCCAGATACTGTAACTCTCACTGGAATCAGCCCAAACTCAATCCCCGCATCCTAGCCATACGTTTTACTGCCGAAAGCGGCCCAGACTCGGGCCACATGACGTCGGCCAAGTCTGACTCTCAGCCAAGTGCCCTGACTCTCAGCCATGTGCCCTGACTCTCAGCCATGTGCCCTGACTCTCAGCCAAGTGCCCTGACTCTCAGCCATGTGCCCTGACTCTCAGCCATGTGCCCTGACTCTCAGCCATGTGCCCTGACTCTCAGCCGGAATCGGCCCAGATCCGCTGTGCTAACTGTAAGGTTTTCTGGTTAGCAGAATGTACAGTTGAAGTTGGGGTGGCAGGGTAGCCTAGTGGTTAGAGCGTTGGACTAGTAGTTAATTGTTAGCAGAATGTACAGTTGAAGTTAATTGTTAGCAGAATGTACAGTTGAAGCTAGCTGTTAGCAGAATGTACAGTTGAAGCTAGCTGTTAGCAGAATGTACAGTTGAAGCTAGCTGTTAGCAGAATGTACAGTTGAAGCTAGCTGTTAGCAGAATGTACAGTTGAAGCTAACTGTTAGCAGAATGTACAGTTGAAGCTAGCTGTTAGCAGAATGTACAGTTGAAGCTAACTGTTAGCAGAATGTACAGTTGAAGCTAGCTGTTAGCAGAATGTACAGTTGAGGCTAGCTGTTAGCAGAATGTACAGTTGAAGCTAGCTGTTAGCAGAATGTACAGTTGAGGCTAGCTTCCAGTATGCCAGAGGGACCGTTCATCAAGATACAGTTGGTCTATGCTACATGTACACAGTTTAAAATGGCAGTTTATAGATGATAGTTGTTCATAAAAACAAGACAAAACAGATTGCTGAACTACAGTATAATCCCATTTATTGTTGTTATTTTAAAGTCCAGCCAGTGTGTTTCTGTGTTTAAACGATTTACCTGACCTTGTTTTCTCCACTCCTGTCTAACGGCTCGGCCCAATGCATTTATTAAATCAGCCCTGATTTGTGGGCCACATTTGGCCGATGGCCAAAGGCAACATAGCATTGATAATAGCCTTAATATTGTTATATCAGGGCTCAATCCGATCAGAAATGACAAACACACTGTCTGATTTCTGAGATTACACAGTAATATACAGTAGACTGTCTTTATTTTATATTCAAGTTCCTTCCTTGTGGCTGGGACATTTTTGACAAAGCATCTGGCTAGTATTGTGTTGATGGCCCAGAGCATCCATGTTAGATCAGATATGTTGGCTCCAATAGATATACAGTATATGTGAGCTTCAGCTGAACCAATGGAAGTGTATTGTTGTTAAGTGACATCTCTTGATGACAGTTTGGATAACGCCTCCTCGTTTAAAAGGTAGCCCTCAACACTGCTATGATATTGCTTCGGCCAAGTAGTCGGGCCAAACAGCTTTACTGGTGCTGGCAGTAGTGATATTGCTTATTTTCCTCGACAATATGTGATGTACGAGGCCTGGGTTCAGAGGGTAAGAAGGTAATGGGTGATCTTATAATGTTGTTGCTCCTAGCACCATGAAAACATCTTGTGTTTTGAAAAGCTAAAGGAGTTACAAGACGTAATGGAAGGAAACAACTGTCCAACATGCTGTCACACAGCTAGAGACGAGCCGGCTAAACAACATCACACGGCACAATCAGGAGTTTCTGAGGAAAGGTTTCAACAAGCACCGAGGGGTCCTGAGGACTAGAGAAACTGAAAGGTAATGACTATCTACAGGTGTTGTGATGGATCATCTGAAGAGAGGACCAGAGACATTATACAACAATACATTTATCCAAAGCCACTTCCATCATGCGTGCTTTTCACTTATGGCTGGTCCCGGGAATCAAACCCACTCTCCTGGGGGTTTCAGGCTGGATGCTTTACAAACTGGGCTTCAGACACGGCAGGCGCTAGTGCAACACTGTAAATCATCATAGTAGTTTATAGAGGTTTGTAGTGGTTCATTGTGATTCTGAGGGATTCATAGTGGTTCACAATGGTTCACTGAGGTTCACCAGGCAGATGAGTCAATCACACACCTGCGGTTCTGACAGAATGTGTCAGAGCGTCTATTTCAGAGTGATGTAATGTGTCCCCTTCACCTGCAGGAACGCTCCTCAGAGCCAATCAGCTGTGTGTGTGGCAATCACTGCGCTTCACAAATGGACTAGACAGAAGTGGGCAGAGGGATGGACAGAAGTGGGCAGAGGGATGGACAGAAGTGGGCAGAGGGATGGACAGAAGTGGGCAGAGGGATGGATTAGACAGAAGTGGGCAGAGGGATGGACAGAAGTGGGCAGAGGGATGGATTAGACAGAAGTGGACAGAGGGATGGACAGAAGTGGCCAGAGGGTTGGATTAGACAGAAGTGGACAGAGGGTTGGATTAGACAGAAGTGGGCAGAGGGATGGACAGAAGTGGGCAGAGGGATGGACAGAAGTGGTCAGAGGGTTGGATTAGACAGAAGTGGGCAGAGGGATGGACAGAAGTGGACAGAGGGTTGGATTAGACAGAAGTGGGCAGAGGGATGGACAGAAATGGGCAGAGGGATGGACAGAAGTGGGCAGAGGGATGGATTAGACAGAAGTGGGCAGAGGGATGGGGGATGGACAGAAGTGGGCAGAGGGATGGACAGAAGTGGGCAGAGGGATGGACAGAAGTGGGCAGAGGGATGGACAGAAGTGGGCAGAGGGATGGACAGAAGTGGGCAGAGGGATGGGGGATGGACAGAAGTGGGCAGAGGGATGGACAGAAGTGGGCAGAGGGATGGGGGATGGACAGAAGTGGGCAGAGGGATGGATTAGACAGAAGTGAGCCGAGGGTTGGATTAGACAGAAGTGGGCAGAGGGATGGGGGATGGACAGAAGTGGGCAGAGGGATGGATTAGACAGAAGTGAGCCGAGGGTTGGATTAGACAGAAGTGGGCAGAGGGATGGACAGAAGTGGGCAGAGGGATGGACAGAAGTGGGCAGAGGGATGGATTAGACAGAAGTGGGCAGAGGGATGGGGGAGGGACAGAAGTGGGCCGAGGGATGGACAGAAGTGGGCCGAGGGATGGAAGCTTCCGCCTTACAGCCCTAATAGCACATGACAGCAACACACACCACACACACACTACACACTACACACACTACACACACTACACACTACACACACTACACACACTACACACTACACAAACCACACACTACACACAGTACACACTACACACTACACAAACCACACACTACACACACTACAAGAACCACAACCTACACACTACACACACTACACACACTAAACACACACTACACACTACACAAGCCACACACTACACACACTAAACACACACTACACACTACACAAACCACACACTACACACTACACACACCAGACACTAAACACACACTACACACACTACATACACCACACACTACATACAGTATACTGTGTGTTAGCTGGGGGGTACAGTATACTGTGTGTTAGCTGGGGGGTACAGTATACTGTGTGTTAGCTGGGGGGGGGGGATACAGTATACTGTGTGTTCAGGATAGTAGAGCGTTAGCTGGGGGAGGGTACAGTATACTGTGTGTTAGCTGGGGGGTACAGTATACTGTGTGTTAGCTGGGGGGGGTACAGTATACTGTGTGTTAGCTGGGGGGTACAGTATACTGTGCGTTAGCTGGGGGGTACAGTATACTGTGTGTTAGCTTGGGGGTACAGTATACTGTGTGTTAGCTGGGGGGTACAGTATACTGTGCGTTAGCTGGGGGGTACAGTATACTGTGCGTTAGCTGGGGGGTACAGTATACTGTGTGTTAGCTTGGGGGTACAGTATACTGTGTGTTAGCTGGGGGGTGCAGTATACTGTGTGTTAGCTGGGGGGTGCAGTATACTGTGTGTTAGCTGGGGGGGGGGGGGTACAGTATACTGTGTGTTCATGATAGTAGAGCGTTAGCTGGGGGGGGGGGTACAGAATACTGTGTGTTCAGGATAGTAGAGCGTTAGCTGGGGGGGGGGGGTACAGTATACTGTGTGTTAGCTGGGGGGGGGGTACAGTATACTGTGTGTTCAGGATAGTAGAGCGTTAGGTGGGGGGGGGTACAGTATACCGTGTGTTAGCTGGGGGGGTACAGTATACTGTGTGTTAGCTGGGGGGGGTACAGTATACTGTGTGTTTAGAATAGTAGAGTGTTAGCTGGGGGGGTACAGAATACTGTGTGTTAGCTGGGGGGGGGGGTACAGTATACTGTGTGTTCAGGATAGTAGATAGTTAGCTGTGGGGGAGGGCTACAGTATACTGTGTGTTAGCTGGGGGGGAGGGTACAGTATACTGTGTGTTAGCTGGGGGGGGGTACTGTATACTGTGTGTTCAGGATAGTAGAGCGTTAGCTGGGGGGGGGGTACAGTATACTGTGTGTTCAGGATAGTAGAGCGTTAGCTGGGGGGGGGGGGGGTACAGAATACTGTGTGTTCAGGATAGTAGAGCGTTAGCTGGGGGGGGGGTACAGTATACTGTGTGTTCAGGATAGTAGAGTGTTAGCTGGGGGGTGCAGTATACTGTGTGTTAGCTGGGGGGGGGGGGGTACAGTATACTGTGTGTTCAGGATAGTAGAGTGTTAGCTGGGGGGAGGGGTACAGTATACTATGTGTTCAGGATAGTAGAGACTTAGCTGGGGTGGGGTACAGTATACTGTGTGTTCAGGATTGTAGAGTGTTAGCTGGGGGGGGGGTACAGTATACTGTGTGTTAGCTGGGGTACAGTATACTGTGTGTTAGCTGGGGGGAGGGGTACAGTATACTATGTGTTCAGGATAGTAGAGTGTTAGCTGGGGGGGGTACAGTATACTGTGTGTTCAGGATAGTAGAGTGTTAGCTGGGGGGGGGGGGTACAGTATACTGTGTGTTCAGGATAGTAGAGAGTTAGCTGGGGGGGGGGGGGGTACAGTATACTGTGTGTTCAGGATAGTAGAGTGTTAGCTGGGGGGTGGGTACAGTATACTGTGTGTTCAGGATAGTAGAGAGTTAGCTGGGGGGGGGGGGGGGGGTACAGTATACTGTGTGTTCAGGATTGTAGAGTGTTAGCTGGGGGGGGGGGGGGGGTACAGTATACTGTGTGTTCAGGATAGTAGAGTGTTAGCTGGGGGGTACAGTATACTGTGTGTTAGCTGGGGGGAGGGGTACAGTATACTATGTGTTCAGGATAGTAGAGAGTTAGCTGGGGTGGGGTACAGTATACTGTGTGTTAGCTGGGGGGAGGGGTACAGTATACTATGTGTTCAGGATAGTAGAGAGTAGCTGGGGGGGGGGTACAGTATACTGTGTGTTCAGGATAGTAGAGTGTTAGCTGGGGGGGTACAGTATACTGTGTGTTCAGGATAGTAGAGTGTTAGCTGGGGGGGGGGGTACAGTATACTGTGTGTTCAGGATAGTAGAGTGTTAGCTGAGAGCAGTGTGGTGTTGTGTTTCACTATAACATCTTTCAGGATTGACAACATGTTGCTGAAATGACCTCTCACATAAAAACATAAATTAGTTGCATTAGTGAAGTACTGAATCTTTTTCTTTATCCATACATTTTGGTTTCCAGAATTGTGCCATTTTGGTGCCTCATATTGAGCTGGATAAAAAATCTACTTCAGCAACTCTTCTTGAAATATTACATTTTGATTCTCAAACAATATATCAGATGCATTTTCAAACACTGTGTGCTTCAGCAAATGTACATCGTCATTTACATTACATTGTAATAAACTGTGTTATTAGGGACAACTGAGATAATTAACAGGAACTAACACTGAGTTAACAGGAACTAACACTGAGATAATTAACAGGAACTAACACTGAGTTAACAGGAACTAACACTGAGATAGTTAACAGGAACTAACACTGAGATAATTAACAGGAACTAACACTGAGTTAACAGGAACTAACACTGAGATAGTTAACAGGAACTAACACTGAGATAATTAACAGGAACTAACACTGAGTTAACAGGAACTAACACTGAGATAATTAACAGGAACTAACACTGAGATAATTAACAAGAACTAACACTGTGTTAACAGGAACTAACACTGAGATAATTAACAGGAGCTAACACAGAGATAAATAACAGGAACTAACACTGAGATAATTAACAGGAACTAACACTGAGATAAATAACAGGAACTAACACTGAGATAGTTAACAGGAACTAACACTGAGATAGTTAACAGGAACTAACACTGAGATAATTAACAGGAACTAATACTGAGATAATTAACATGAACTAACACTGAGATAGTTAACAGGAACTAACACTGAGATAATTAACAGGAACTAACACTGAGTTAACAGGAACTAACACTGAGATAATTAACAGGAACTAACACTGAGTTAACAGGAACTAACACTGAGATAATTAACAGGAGCTAACACTGAGATAAATAACAGGAACTAACACTGAGATAATTAACAGGAACTAACACTGAGATAAATAACAGGAACTAACACTGAGATAATTAACAGGAACTAACACTGAGATAGTTAACAGGAACTAACACTGAGATAGTTAACAGGAACTAACACTGAGATAATTAACAGGAACTAACACTGAGATAATTAACAGGAACTAACACTGAGATAATTAACAGGAACTAACACTGAGATAGTTAACAGGAACTAACACTGAGATAGTTAACAGGAACTAACACTGAGATAATTAACAGGAACTAACACTGAGATAAATAACAGGAACTAACACTGAGATAATTAACAGGAACTAACACTGAGATAATTAACAGGAACTAACTCTGAGATAATTAACAGGACCTAACACTGAGATAATTAACAGGAACTAACACTGAGATAATTAACAGGAACTAACACTGAGATAATTAACAGGAACTAACACTGAGATAATTAACAGGAACTAACTCTGAGATAATTAACAGGAACTAACACTGAGATAATTAACAGGAACTAACACTGAGATAATTAACAGGAACTAACACTGAGATAATTAACAGGAACTAACACTGAGATAATTAACAGAAACTAACACTGAGATAATTAACAGGAACTAACACTGAGATAATAACAGGAGCTAACACTGAGATAATTAACAGGAACTAACACTGAGATAATTAACAGGAGCTAACACTGAGATAATTAACAGGAACTAACACTGAGATAATTAACATAATTAATCATAATCCATAATCCAGCAGTCATTAACGTGGCATGATGTTGTGTCCTGTATCTCTTAGCGTCTTCTTTAAACTGTACTCCTCCTCCGTGCCCAGTAATACCAGGCTTCCTGCTACAACACTTCAAACAGAGGGAAAGGGGCTTAAGTGAAGATGATACAGACAGAGAATATTCCTGAGCCAGATGACATGGCTCCTGACCCCAGAGCAGATGTTTTGTGTAATAGTCTGTGGTTGAGAGAGGCATGCACACCAGGTGGGGGCCCGGGGCCTGTCAGGGGCCGCTCCCTATCGGCCCCCAAGAAACAAAAGCAGCTTTGAGGTATCATCTTTCCTCCTCAAAAAGATTGGGGGACTTTTAATACAATTACGTCTTTAAGGGACACAGAGGCTCCACACAGCAGCACGGATGTTTAGGCAGGGACACAGAGGCTCCACACAGCAGCACGGCTGTTTAGGCAGGGACACAGAGGCTCCACACAGCAGCACGGATGTTTAGGCAGGGACACAGAGGCTCCACACAGCAGCACGGCTGTTTAGGCAGGGACACAGAGGCTCCACACAGCAGCACGGCTGTTTAGGCAGGGACACAGAGGCTCCACACAGCAGCACGGATGTTTAGGCAGGGACACAGAGGCTCCACACAGCAGCACGGCTGTTTAGGCAGGGACACAGAGGCTCCACACAGCAGCACGGCTGTTTAGGCAGGGACACAGAGGCTCCACACAGCAGCACGGCTGTTTAGGCAGGGACACAGAGGCTCCACACAGCAGCACGGCTGTTTAGGCAGGGACACAGAGGCTCCACACAGCAGCACGGATGTTTAGGCAGGGACACAGAGGCTCCACACAGCAGCACGGATGTTTAGGCAGGGACACAGAGGCTCCACACAGCAGCACGGCTGTTTAGGCAGGGACACAGAGGCTCCACACAGCAGCACGGCTGTTTAGGCAGGGACACAGAGGCTCCACACAGCAGCACGGCTGTTTAGGCAGGGACACAGAGGCTCCACACAGCAGCACGGCTGTTTAGGCAGGGACACAGAGGCTCCACACAGCAGCACGGCTGTTTAGGCAGGGACACAGAGGCTCCACACAGCAGCACGGCTGTTTAGGCAGGGACACAGAGGCTCCACACAGCAGCACGGCTGTTTAGGCAGGGACACAGAGGCTCCACACAGCAGCACGGCTGTTTAGGCAGGGACACTAGTGGCTTCAAAGCCCCGTGGCGACTGAGACAAGAGGAGAGGAGAGGGATGTGGCTTCAAAGCCCCGTGGCGACTGAGACAAGAGGAGACGAGAGGGATGTGGCTTCAAAGCCCCGTGGCGACTGAGACAAGAGGAGAGGAGAGGGATGTGTAAATATGACACTGTAAAACGATGTTAGTTGGGCAGGGAGGAAGACGTTCAGCCAATCCTCTGTTGGACGAGAGAGACTGGAGCCAAGGAGCCGCAGCCTCAGAGAGAGTCACTGTGAAGGACACAGCTCCTGTTAGGAGGAGGAGAGACTGGAGCCATGGAGCCACAGCCTCAGAGAGAGTCACTGTGAAGGACACAGCTCCTGTTAGGAGGAGGAGAGAGACTGGAGCCATGGAGCCACAGCCTCAGAGAGAGTCACTGTGAAGGACACAGCTCCTGTTAGGAGGAGGAGAGACTGGAGCCATGGAGCCACAGCCTCAGAGAGAGTCACTGTGAAGGACACAGCTCCTGTTAGGAGGAGGAGAGAGACTGGAGCCATGGAGCCACAGCCTCAGAGAGAGTCACTGTGAAGGACACAGCTCCTGTTAGGAGGAAGAGAGAGACTGGAGCCATGGAGCCACAGCCTCAGAGAGAGTCACTGTGAAGGACACAGCTCCTGTTAGGAGGAGGAGAGAGACTGGAGCCATGGAGCCACAGCCTCAGAGAGAGTCACTGTGAGGGACACAGCTCCTGTTAGGAGGAGGCGAGAGACTGGAGCCATGGAGCCACAGCCTCAGAGAGAGTCACTGTGAAGGACACAGCTCCTGTTAGGAGGAGGAGAGACTGGAGCCATGGAGCCACAGCCTCAGAGAGAGTCACTGTGAAGGACACAGCTCCTGTTAGGAGGAGGAGAGAGACTGGAGCCATGGAGCCACAGCCTCAGAGAGAGTCACTGTGAAGGACACAGCTCCTGTTAGGAGGAGAGAGACTGGAGCAATGGAGCCACAGCCTCAGAGAGAGTCACTGTGAAGGACACAGCTCCTGTTAGGAGGAGGAGAGAGACTGGAGCCATGGAGCCACAGCCTCAGAGAGAGTCACTGTGAGGGACACAGCTCCTGTTAGGAGGAGGCGAGAGACTGGAGCCATGGAGCCACAGCCTCAGAGAGAGTCACTGTGAAGGACACAGCTCCTGTTAGGAGGAGGAGAGACTGGAGCCATGGAGCCACAGCCTCAGAGAGAGTCACTGTGAAGGACACAGCTCCTGTTAGGAGGAGGAGAGAGACTGGAGCCATGGAGCCACAGCCTCAGAGAGAGTCACTGTGAAGGACACAGCTCCTGTTAGGAGGAGAGAGACTGGAGCAATGGAGCCACAGCCTCAGAGAGAGTCACTGTGAAGGACACAGCTCCTGTTAGGAGGAGGAGAGACTGGAGCCATGGAGCCACAGCCTCAGAGAGAGTCACTGTGAAGGACACAGCTCCTGTTACCTCCTAATGGACTACGGTTATTTCAGTAGCATTGATTGACTGCTCTCTTCCTCTGAGCGAGCAACTTCTCATATCTGGAGAAAATTGATCATAAGCGCCCAGACAGACAGAGAGCCGAGCAGGAGGAAGATCAGGAACTCTCTCTCTGGGTGAGTGGCAGTGAGAGGAGTGGAGAGGAGAGGAGTGGAGAGGAGAGGAGAGGAGAGGAGAGGAGAGGAGAGGAGAGGAGAGGAGAGGAGAGGAGAGGAGAGGAGAGGAGAGGAGAGGAGAGGAGAGGAGAGGAGAGGAGAGGAGAGGAGAGGAGAGGAGAGGAGAAGTTCTCTTCAGGACCTTTAGGGGTGCAGTCATTCCACCTTAGATCAGGACTCTGGTTCCTCATTTTAAGCAGAGATCACAGTTGATAGTTTTCTTTGTGGGAGAGGTTAATAAGGTTGATTGGACCATATTACTAAATAACAAAGAGGTTATGAGCTTATACAGTCTGTCTGAGAGTGTTGGTGATTTGATGCTGAGGTGGACTGTTACGACTAAAGTTTGCTTCCTTCATCTGAAAAAGTGGTGTTTCTAATTCACAGATTCACTAACAGATCCCTGCACCTGTACATAGCCCATCTGTAAATAGCCCATCCAACTACCTCATCCCCATACTGTTATTTTAATTTATTATGCTCCTTTGCACCCCAGTATCTCTACTTGCACATTCATCTTCTACACATCTATCACTCCAGTGTTTAAATTGCTAAACTGTAATTATTTTACAAAGGCCTATTTATTGCCTTTACCTCCCTTATCTCACCTAATTTCCACACACTGTACATATACTTTGTATTGTGTTATTGACTGTATGTTTGTTTACTCCATGTGTAACTCTGTGTTGTTGTTTGTGTCGCACTGCTTTGCTTTATCTTGGCCAGATCGCAGTTGTAAATGAGAACCTGTTCTCAACTTGCCTACCTGGTTAAATAAAGGGTTAGGGTTATATATATAAATACCTGGTTATATAAAGCTGAAATAAAACATAACAAAATTAAAATGTATATGTCAGGCTAGAGTGGGAAACACCAACTATCAACAGCCTCCTGGCTACAGTTACTGATCCAACCAGCCTCCTGTGCTACAGTTACTGATCCAACCAGCCTCCTGTGCTACAGTTACTGATCCAACCAGCCTCCTGTGCTACAGTTACTGATCCAACCAGCCTCCTGTGCTACAGTTACTGATCCAACCAGCCTCCTGTGCTACAGTTACTGATCCAACCAGCCTCCTGTCCTGTGCTACAGTTACTGATCCAACCAGCCTCCTGTGCTACAGTTACTGATCCAACCAGCCTCCTGTGCTACAGTTACTGATCCAACCAGCCTCCTGTGCTACAGTTACTGATCCAACCAGCCTCCTGTGCTACAGTTACTGATCCAACCAGCCTCCTGTGCTACAGTTACTGATCCAACCAGCCTCCTGCTCCAGACCACTTGTTATTCCTTCGGGTTATTGAATATTTACATATTGAATGTCTTTACGTGTGAAGACACACAACTTTCCCTGTGAGTTTAAAAAAAACTAATATCCTTCAGTTTGTTCGTCCTACAATACATTAAACTAATATACTTCAGTTTGTTAGTACTAAAACACATGAAACTAATATCCTTCAGTTTGTTAGTACTAAAACACATGAAACTAATATACTCCAGTTTGTTAGTACTAAAACACATGAAACTAATATCCTTCAGTTTGTTAGTACTAAAACACATGAAACTAATATACTCCAGTTTGTTAGTACTAAAACACATGAAACTAATATACTTCAGTTTGTTAGTACTAAAACACATGAAACTAATATACTCCAGTTTGTTAGTACTAAAACACATGAAACTAATATACTCCAGTTTGTTAGTACTAAAACACATGAAACTAATATACTCCAGTTTGTTAGTACTAAAACACATGAAACTAATATACTTCAGTTTGTTAGTACTAAAACACATGAAACTAATATACTCCAGTTTGTTAGTACTAAAACACATGAAACTAATATACTTCAGTTTGTTAGTACTAAAACACATGAAACTAATATACTCCAGTTTGTTAGTACTAAAACACATGAAACTAATATACTCCAGTTTGTTTTAGTCATCTAGAAATTAGTCCATGTATGTCACGGAAAAGCTTATAACTAAAAGTTAGTGTAAGTATTTATATTCAAATACCTATTTTGAAAGAAATTGTAATCAATAAGCCAAGTATATAAATATAAGTGTATTAAAATATAAACAAGTATTTGAATTAGGGCCCTACTATAGAGTGAGTAGCCTGGGTGGAGTACATAATCATCTGGTAATATATGTTTATTCTAGTACAACCCCCAAGACAACTGAATGGGCTCGGTGAAATGAAGGTTGACAAATGCCAGAGGCAAAAACACTTCAGCTGCTCACAGTCTAGTAGGCTACTCCACAGGCCACTCATCATCCCACCTTTAACTACTAATACACATGTCTAATTTAGCCTCAATCTTGTCGAATTAGCATAGTCCGCAAAACACTTGATGACGCAGCAAAATTGGAAAATAACACGATTTAGTATGAAAGACGATCAACATATTTACACCGAAAGATACAGTCAATGAAATAGATTTTTGAAAGGGCCTTTGATAATTATCTGATGAAGAACGAAACAGTAGAAACATAACAGACAAGTCTAACAGACCTCCTCTCCTTTGGTGTAAATATAGACCTCCTCTCCTTTGGTGTAAATATAGACCTCCTCTCCTTTGGTGTTAATATAGACCTCCTCTCCTTTGGTGTTAATATAGACCTCCTCTCCTTTGGTGTAAATATAGACCTCCTCTCCTTTGGTGTAAATATAGACCTCCTCTCCTTTGGTGTTAATATAAACCTCCTCTCCTTTGGTGTTAATATAGACCTCCTCTCCTTTGGTGTTAATATAGACCTCCTCTCCTTTGGTGTAAATATAGACCTCCTCTCCTTTGGTGTTAATATAGACCTCCTCTCCTTTGGTGTAAATATAGACCTCCTCTCCTTTGGTGTAAATATAGACCTCCTCTCCTTTGGTGTTAATATAAACCTCCTCTCCTTTGGTGTTAATATAGACCTCCTCTCCTTTGGTGTTAATATAGACCTCCTCTCCTTTGGTGTTAATATAGACCTCCTCTCCTTTGGTGTTAATATAAACCTCCTCTCCTTTGGTGTTAATATAGACCTCCTCTCCTTTGGTGTTAATATAGACCTCCTCTCCTTTGGTGTTAATATAGACCTCCTCTCCTTTGGTGTTAATATAGACCTCCTCTCCTTTGGTGTAAATATAGACCTCCTCTCCTTTGGTGTTAATATAGACCTCCTCTCCTTTGGTGTTAATATAGACCTCCTCTCCTTTGGTGTAAATATAGCCCTCCTCTCCTTTGGTGTTAATATAGACCTCCTCTCCTTTGGTGTTAATATAGACCTCCTCTCCTTTGGTGTTAATATAGACCTCCTCTCCTTTGGTGTAAATATAGACCTCCTCTCCTTCGGTGTTAATATAGACCTCCTCTCCTTTGGTGTAAATATAGACCTCCTCTCCTTCGGTGTTAATATAGACCTCCTCTCCTTTGGTGTAAATATAGACCTCCTCTCCTTTGGTGTTAATATAAACCACAACAGTCACACACAAGAGCAAACGTCCTCGCAAAGCAATTCACGTATTTGTGCAACTGACCTGGAATAGAAATGGCCACAATCAGAAACCTAACATTTATAATAAAAAAGGCGATGTGCATTAAGCTTGGAAAAAGCATTGTCCTGCCAAGCTAAAGCAGAACTCAGAATATATACCACATCAAGCTAAAGCAGAACTCAGAATATATACCACATCAAGCTAAAGCAGAACTCAGAATATACCACATCAATCTAAAACAGAACTCAGAATATATATCATCAAGCTAAAGCAGAACTCAGAATATATATCACATCAAGCTAAAGCAGAACTCAGAATATACCACAACAATCTAAAGCAGAACTCAGAATATATACCACATCAATCTAAAACAGAACTCAGAATATACCACATCAAGCTAAAGCAGAACTCAGAATATATACCACATCAATCTAAAACAGAACTCAGAATATACCACATCAAGCTAAAACAGAACTCAGAATATACCACATCAATCTAAAGCAGAACTCAGAATATACCACATCAATCTAAAACAGAACTCAGAATATATATCACATCAAGCTAAAACAGAACTCAGAATATACCACATCAATCTAAAGCAGACCTCAGAATATACCACATCAATCTAAAACAGAACTCAGAATATATATCACATCAATCTAAAGCAGAACTCAGAATATACCACATCAATCTAAAGCAGAACTCAGAATATATCACATCAATCTAAAGCAGAACTCAGAATATATACCACATCAAGCTAAAGCAGAACTCAGAATATATATCACATCAAGCTAAAGCAGAACTCAGAATATATATCATCAAGCTAAAGCAGAACTCAGAATATATATCATCAAGCTAAAGCAGAACTCAGAATATATATCACATCAAGCTAAAGCAGAACTCAGAATATACCACAACAATCTAAAGCAGAACTCAGAATATATACCACATCAATCTAAAACAGAACTCAGAATATACCACATCAAGCTAAAGCAGAACTCAGAATATATACCACATCAATCTAAAACAGAACTCAGAATATACCACATCAAGCTAAAACAGAACTCAGAATATACCACATCAATCTAAAGCAGAACTCAGAATATACCACATCAATCTAAAACAGAACTCAGAATATATATCACATCAAGCTAAAACAGAACTCAGAATATACCACATCAATCTAAAGCAGACCTCAGAATATACCACATCAATCTAAAACAGAACTCAGAATATATATCACATCAATCTAAAGCAGAACTCAGAATATACCACATCAATCTAAAACAGACCTCAGAATATACCACATCAAGCTAAAACAGAACTCAGAATATACCACATCAATCTAAAGCAGACCTCAGAATATACCACATCAAGCTAAAACAGAACTCAGAATATATATCACATCAATCTAAAGCAGACCTCAGAATATACCACATCAAGCTAAAGCAGACCTCAGAATATACCACATCAATCTAAAGCAGACCTCAGAATATACCACATCAAGCTAAAGCAGAACTCAGAATATATATCACATCAAGCTAAAACAGAACTCAGAATATACCACATCAAGCTAAAACAGAACTCAGAATATACCACATCAAGCTAAAACAGAACTCAGAATATACCACATCAAGCTAAAGCAGAACTCAGAATATATATCACATCAAGCTAAAACAGAACTCAGAATATACCACATCAATCTAAAGCAGACCTCAGAATATACCACATCAATCTAAAACAGAACTCAGAATATACCACATCAAGCTAAAACAGAACTCAGAATATACCACATCAATCTAAAACAGAACTCAGAATATACCACATCAAGCTAAAACAGACCTCAGAATATACCACATCAAGCTAAAACAGAACTCAGAATATACCACATCAAGCTAAAACATAACTCAGAATATACCACATCAAGCTAAAACAGAACTCAGAATATACCACATCAAGCTAAAACATAACTCAGAATATACCACATCAAGCTAAAGCAGACCTCAGAATATACCACATCAAGCTAAAACATAACTCAGAATATACCACATCAAGCTAAAGCAGAACTCAATATATATCACATCAATCTAAAACAGAACTCAGAATATATATCACATCAATCTAAAGCAGACCTCAGAATATACCACATCAAGCTAAAACAGAACTCAGAATATACCACATCAAGCTAAAACAGAACTCAGAATATATATCACATCAATCTAAAGCAGAACTCAGAATATATATCACATCAATCTAAAGCAGACCTCAGAATATACCACATCAAGCTAAAGCAGAACTCAATATATATCACATCAATCTAAAGCAGAACTCAGAATATACCACATCAAGCTAAAACAGAACTAAATATATATCACATCAATCTAAAGCAGAACTCAATATATACCACATCAAGCTAAAGCAGAACTCAATATATACCACAACAATCTAAAGCAGACCTCAGAATATACCACATCAAGCTAAAGCAGAACTCAGAATATACCACATCAAGCTAAAGCAGAACTCAGAATATACCACATCAAGCTAAAGCAGAACTCAATATATACCACAACAATCTAAAGCAGAACTCAATATATACCACAACAATCTAAAGCAGAACTCAGAATATACCACATCAAGCTAAAGCAGAACTCAATATATACCACAACAATCTAAAGCAGAACTCAATATATACCACATCAATCTAAAGCAGAACTCAGAATATACCACATCAATCTAAAGCAGAACTCAGAATATACCACAACAATCTAAAGCAGAACTCAGAATATATCACATCAATCTAAAGCAGACCTCAGAATATACCACATCAAGCTAAAGCAGAACTCAGAATATACCACATCAATCTAAAGCAGAACTCAGAATATACCACATCAAGCTAAAGCAGAACTCAGAATATATGACATTTGGTGCATCAGGTTGACTAAGATAATGAGAATACATTTTGAAAGGTAACTAAAATCACTGCTCAAGTATATATTGTATTTCACAAGTTCAGACAACCACAACTAATATCTGTGGTGATTTAGATAAACCCGTTAGCTAGCGTGGACTCCTCTTTTATGGTTTCAAAGGTGTGACTATGACTATAGGACTCTCTCTGCTCTCAAAACGTTTTCTCCTGACAGTCTTTCCCTTCTCTCTATTAGACATTCATATTTTCCATAAACTATACATTGTGATTTGAATAGCAGGTTTTCACTCTGCTGTGCGTCCGGACTCTCAGGATCCAGGTTTTAGAAGGACGTGCGTAATGGACTTTAACTACTGGTGCCTTTGATCAACTTTAAAGAGGAGAAAAAAGGGCTCTGCAACTAATGTTGATCCTCATGGCTTTCTGCATAGACTCTGTGCTCTGTTACCCCCCCCCCCCTCTCTCTCTGTCTCTCTGTCTCTCTCTCTCTCTCTGTCTCTCTCCCTCTCTCTCTCTCTCTCTCTCTCTCTCTCTCTCTCTCTCTCTCTCCCTCTCTCTCTCTCTCTCTGTCTCTCTGTCTCTTTCTCCCTCTCTCTCTATGTCTCTCTCCCTCTCTCTCTCTCTCTCTCTCCCTCCTCTCTCTCTCCTCTGTCTCTCCTCTTTCTCTCTTCTTCTCTCTCTCTCCTCTTCTCTCCTCTCTATCTCTCTCTCTCTCTCTCTCTCCCTCTCTCTCTCTGTCTCTCTCTCTCTGTCTGGTCTGTCTGTCTGTCTGTCTGTCCTGTCTGTTCTGTCTGTCTGTCTGTCTGTCTGTGTTCTGTCTGCTGTCTGTCTGTCTGTCTGTCTGTCTGTCTCTCTCTCTCTCTCTCTCTCTCTCTCTCTCTCTTCTCTCTCTCTCTCTCTCTCTCTCCACTATCTCTCTCTCCCTATCTCTCTCTCCTCTCTCCCTCTCTCTCTCTCTCTCTCCCTCTCTCTCTCTCTCCCTCTCTATCTCTCTCTCTCTCTCCCTCCTCTCTCTCTCCCTCTCAATCTCTCTCTCTCTCTCTCTCTCTCTCTCTCTCTCTCCTCTGTCTGTCTGTCTGTCTGTCTGTCTCTCTCTCTCTCTCTCTCTCTCTCTCTCTCTCTCTCTCTCTCTCTCTCTCTCTCTCTCCCTATCTCTCTCTCCCTATCTCTCTCTCCCTCTCTCCTCTCTCTCTCCCTCTCTCTCTCTCTCTCTCTCTCTCTCTCTCTCTCTCCTCTCTGTCTCTCTCTTTCTCCCTCTCTCTCTCTCTCCCTCTCTATCTCTCTCTCCCTCTCTCTCTCTCTCTCTCTCTCTCTCTCTCTCTCTCTCTCTCTCTCTCTCTCTCTCTCTCTCTCTCTCTCTCTCTCTCTCTCCCTCTCTCTCTCTCTGTCTCTCTCTCTCTCTCTCTCTCTCTCTCTCTCTCTCTCTCTCTCTCTCTCCCTCTCTCTCTCTCTCTCTCTCTCTCTCTCTCTCAGACAGACAGACAGACAGACCCACACACACACACACCACCACCACCAACGGGCTACAAATAGCTAACCAAGGTGACTGTATTGCTCTCTGAACAACAGAGAGAACAGCTCAGAGAAACATTGGACATGGACCCAGTGGATTGGATTTGGACAGGCCTGCTGACAAGTCAGTCCCCCCAAAGATGATGGTCCCCCCCAAAGAAAATATATAACTGTGTAATGTGTTTTTTAAATCATTATTATAGTTATTATAATTATTATAGTTAAACTAATTATAATTATTATAGTTAAACTAATTATAATTATTATAGTTAAACTAATTATAATTATTATAGTTAAACTAATTATAATTATTATAGTTATTATAATGATTATTTCTATGCATACTGCCTGTTTATGATTAATGCAAACAGTGAACATCAATATTCCCGGCAACATTGACGTTGTCCTTTATACATTTCAGACTTATGTTTGATCGTATCTATTGAACGATCATCATTATACACGTCCTTTACCTGCTCTGACTTATTGGTTGCGTTGTCAATGTGGGCCCACATTTAAACAAGACTGAAGAATACAAGGCATCATCCTAATTCTACAATCAGATCAATGGTAACCTACTTGTAGGATTTTTAGTTTAGGTCTGCGCTTGATTCTTCAAACATGTAAATTGATTGTCTGTCGGACATTTCAAATTGGTATAATGGTCTTCTTTACAAATGTAGTTAGTATTGATCTGGTACCGTTCAGAATGACTTCATGCTAAATGATTTTACGCAGATGAGGAATCTTGGCTAGCAACGTTCTGCTCTGCAGCGTAATGTAGCCGTTGTTATCTGGGTAGGACAGTTTTATTGTGTTTAGTTGATAAAACATGGCTTTAATGCTCAAAACTGGTTTGCTGAGGAATGGGTAAACATTCATGTGTTCACCCTACAATACCAGACTATATGAATTAATGTGTTCACCCTACAATACCAGACAATATGAATTAATGTGTTCACCCTACAATACCAGACAATATGAATTAATGTGTTCACCCTACAATACCAGACAATATGAATTCATGTGTTCACCCTACAATACCAGACAATATGAATTAATGTGTTTAGTCTACAATACCAGACAATATGAATTAATGTGTTCACCCTACAATACCAGACTATATGAATTAATGTGTTTAGTCTACAATACCAGACAATATGAATGAATGTGTTCACCCTACAATACCAGACAATATGAATTAATGTGTTCACCCTACAATACCAGGCAATATGAATTAATGTGTTCACCCTACAATACCAGACAATATGAATTAATGTGTTCACCCTACAATACCAGACAATATGAATTAATGTGTTCACTCTACAATACCAGACAATATGAATTAATGTGTTTAGTCTACAATACCAGACAATATGAATTAATGTGTTCACCCTACAATACCAGACAATATGAATTAATGTGTTTAGTCTACAATACCAGACAATATGAATTAATGTGTTCACCCTACAATACCAGACAATATGAATTAATGTGTTTAGTCTACAATACCAGACAATATGAATTAATGTGTTCACTCTACAATACCAGACAATATGAATTAATGTGTTCACCCTACAATACCAGACAATATGAATTAATGTGTTCACTCTACAATACCAGACAATATGAATTAATGTGTTTAGTCTACAATACCAGACAATATGAATTAATGTGTTCACTCTACAATACCAGACAATATGAATTAATGTGTTTAGTCTACAATACCAGACAATATGAATTAATGTGTTTAGTCTACAATACCAGACAATATGAATTAATGTGTTCACCCTACAATACCAGACAATATGAATTAATGTGTTCACCCTACAATACCAGACAATATGAATTAATGTGTTCACCCTACAATACCAGACAATATGAATTAATGTGTTTAGTCTACAATACCAGACAATATGAATTAATGTGTTTAGTCTACAATACCACACAATATGAATTAATGTGTTTAGTCTACAATACCAGACAATATGAATTAATGTGTTCACCCTACAATACCAGACAATATGAATTAATGTGTTTAGTCTACAATACCACACAATATGAATTAATGTGTTTAGTCTCCAATACCAGACAATATGAATTAATGTGTTTAGTCTACAATACCACACAATATGAATTAATGTGTTTAGTCTACAATACCAGACAATATGACTTAATGTGTTTAGTCTACAATACCAGACAATATGAATTAATGTGTTTAGTCTACAATACCACACAATATGAATTAATGTGTTTAGTCTCCAATACCAGACAATATGAATTAATGTGTTCACCCTACAATACCAGACAATATGAATTAATGTGTTCACCCTACAATACCAGACAATATGAATTCATGTGTTTAGTCTACAATACCAGACAATATGAATTAATGTGTTCACCCTACAATACCAGACAATATGAATTTATGTGTTCACTCTACAATACCAGACAATATGAATGAATGTGTTTACTCTTCTTTTGGTCAGTCCATCATGACTATAAGACATGAAGGTCAGTCCATAACTTCTTTAAGAGATGAAGGTCAGTCCATCTTGACTTTAAGAGATGAAGGTCAGTCCATCATGACTTTGAGAGATGAAGGTCAGTCCATCGTGACTTTAAGAGATGAAGGTCAGTCCATTACTACTTTAAGAGATGAAGGTCATTCCATCATTATTTTAATAAGAGAAGAAGGTCAGTCCATCATTACTTTAAGATGTGAAGGTCAGTCCATCATTACTTTAAGAGATGAAGGTCAGTCCCTCATTACTTTAATAAGAGATGATGGTCAGTCCATCATTACGTTAAGAGATGAAGGTCAGTCCATCATGACTCTAAGAGATGAAGGTCAGTCCATCATGAATCTAAGAGATGATGGTCAGTCCATCATGACTCTAAGAGATGAAGGTCAGTCCATCATTACTTTAAGAGATGAAGATCAGTACATCATTACTTTAAGAGATGAAGATCAGTCAATACCAAACATTTCAATAATTTAGCACGTTTCTTCAAGTCAAGATGCAAAAACCATCCAGCGCTGTGATGAACCTGTCTCTCATGAGGACCGCCACTGGAAAGACCCAGAGTTACCTCTGCTGTAGGGAATAAGGTCATTACAGTTACCAGCCTCAGATTGGACAGGAAGACCCAGAGTTACCTCTGCTGTAGGGGATAAGGTCATTACAGCTCCCAGCCTCAGATTGGACAGGAAGACCCAGAGTTACCTCTGCTGTAGGGGATAAGGTCATTACAGTTACCAACCTCAGATTGGACAGGAAGACCCAGAGTTACCTCTGCTGCAGGGGATAAGGTCATTACAGTTACCAGCCTCAGATTGGACAGGAAGACCCAGAGTTACCTCTGCTGCAGGGGATAAGGTCATTACAGTTACCAGCCTGAGATTGGACAGGAAGACCCAGAGTTACCTCTGCTGTAGGGGATAAGGTCATTACAGTTACCAACCTCAGATTGGACAGGAAGACCCAGGGTTACCTCTGCTGCAGAGGATAAGGTTATTACAGTTACCAGCCTGAGATTGGACAGGAAGACCCAGAGTTACCTCTGCTGCAGGGGATAAGGTCATTACAGTTACCAGCCTGAGATTGGACAGGAAGACCCAGAGTTACCTCTGCTGTAGGGGATAAGGTCATTACAGTTACCAACCTCAGATTGGACAGGAAGACCCAGGGTTACCTCTGCTGCAGAGGATAAGGTCATTACAGTTACCAACCTCAGATTGGACAGGAAGACCCAGAGTTACCTCTGCTGTAGGGGATAAGGTCATTACAGTTACCAACCTCAGATTGGAGAGGAAGACCCAGGGTTACCTCTGCTGCAGAGGATAAGGTTATTACAGTTACCAGCCTGAGATTGGACAGGAAGACCCAGAGTTACCTCTGCTGCAGGGGATAAGGTCATTACAGTTACCAGCCTGAGATTGGACAGGAAGACCCAGAGTTACCTCTGCTGTAGGGGATAAGGTCATTACAGTTACCAACCTCAGATTGGACAGGAAGACCCAGGGTTACCTCTGCTGCAGAGGATAAGGTCATTACAGTTACCAACCTCAGATTGGACAGGAAGACCCAGGGTTACCTCTGCTGTAGGGGATAAGGTCATTACAGTTACCAGCCTCAGATTGGACAGGAAGACCCAGGGTTACCTCTGCTGTAGGGGATAAGGTCATTACAGTTACCAGCCTCAGATTGGACAGGAAGACCCAGGGTTACCTCTGCTGTAGAGGATAAGGTCATTACAGTTACCAGCCTCAGATTGGACAGGAAGACCCAGGGTTACCTCTGCTGTAGGGGATAAGGTCATTACAGTTACCAGCCTCAGATTGGACAGGAAGACCCAGAGTTACCTCTGCTGTAGAGGATAAGGTCATTACAGTTACCAGCCTCAGATTGGACAGGAAGACCCAGGGTTACCTCTGCTGTAGAGGATAAGGTCATTACAGTTACCAGCCTCAGAAATGGCAGCCTAAATAAATTCTTCACAGAGTTCAAATAACAGACACATCTCAACATCAACTGTTCAGAGGAGACTGTGTGAATCAGGCCTTCATGGGCAAATTGCTGCAAAGAAACCACTACTAAAGGACACCAATAATAAGAAGAGACTTGTTTGGGCCAATAAACACAAGCAATGCACATTAGACCGGTGGAAATCTGTCCCTTGGTCTGATGAATCCAAATGAGACATTTTTGGTTCCAACCACCGTGTCTTTGTGAGACGCAGAGTAGGTGAACAGAGTAGGATGATCTCTGCATGTGTGGTTCCCACCGTGAAGCATGGAGTAGGAGGTGTGAAGGTGTGGGGGTGCTTTGCTGGTGACACTGTCAGTGATTTTTTTTCAAGGCACACTTAACCAGTGCTTGCTTGTTTGTAGGTGACCAAATACTTATTTTCCACCATAGTTTGCAAATAAATTCATTACAAATCCTACAATGTGATTTTCTGGATTTTTTTTCTCATTTTGTCTGTCATAGTTGAAGTGTACCTATGATGAAAATTACAGGCCTCTCTCATCTTTTTAATTGGGAGAACTTGCACAATTGGTGGCTGACTAAAAACTTTTTTGCCCCACTGTAGTTATATCCCTGTAGTTCACTAATATGGTTATATATAGTTATATCCCTGTAGTTCACTAATATGGTTATACATAGTTATAGCCATGTAGAACACTATACTATAATTATATATAGTTATATCCATGTAGTACACTATACTATAATTGTATATAGATAGCTTGTAGTTAATATACTAGCAAGTTCGATGCATTAGTAGCCATCTAACGTTAGGTAGCTAGCTGACAAACTGGCAACTGCTGTAAATGATATGCTATGTGGTTTGTAAGGATAGGATGGGACCGGGGCATTGAGCATCATACTGGGCTAGGTTGGGACAGGGACATTGAGCATCATACTGGGCTAGGTTGGGACGGGGACAATGAGCATCATACTGGGCTAGGTTGGGATGGGGACATTGAGCATCATACTGGGCTAGGTTGGGACGGGGACATTGAGCATCATACTGGGCTAGGTTGGGACGGGGACATTGAGCATCATACTGGGCTAGGTTGGGACGGGGACATTGTCAGCACAACAGCATTTAATGCAGAGGGTTAGACGACTAACACGGTTGACCACACCTCAACTATAACAACCATAGGCTTCTGAAAAACCGCGTTAATTAAAGTTATTTATCTAATCAACTAAATATGTTTAATTGTTATGTTATTTAATTGAATCATCAATTAACTCACTAGGATTTGGATCACCAGGCGAGCGGTTCTTTAAAGAGTCACCATCTCCCTGATTAAACTCTGTAAGGTCTTTGGATCACCAGGCTAGCGGTTCTTTAAAGAGTCACCATCTTCCTGATTAAACTCTGTAAGGTCTTTGGATCACCAGGCGAGCGGTTCTTTAAAGAGTTACCATCTCCCTGATTAAACTCTGTAAGGTCTTTGGATCACCAGACGAGCGGTTCTTTAAAGAGTCACCATCTCGCTGATTAAACTCTGTAAGGTCTTTACCTATCACATCTATAAACAGTCTACTTATTAATCATAACCTCGTATCATATCATCATTCTGAACAGTCCTAACCTCCTTGCATCTGCAAAAACCCGAGCCTTACTTATGATTCAGTACTACACAATTTGGTTAAATTATTTTGTTACTAGCTAATTAAACCGGAACACAGAATAAACATACACCATTTGCATCGGTTATTGTCTGGAGACTTAATACGCTGAAAACAGGTCGCTAGCTGAATGACAACATCATGCCTACTTGTTAATTAAAGAAGAGATGGAGAGGGAGAGAGAGAGAGGGACATGGACACTTAACATTGGTACATTCAGAAACTATTCTCACCTACAGTAATCATATACTTTACACATAAACCACCGAACACTTTGAGTAAGAAATCACAAATGTATTTAAGTGAAATGTCTGGGTTCGCCTGGGATCTCTCTCGGTGAACAGGGCAGTCTTGGAAAGGGATTTGGGCCTTTTCACGGCACACTTGTAAGGCTCTGATTCTCCGAAATGGTTCCGAGAAGTCTTCTACTGTTACCCTTCTCTGGAGATGCCTGGTATCCAGTGATGTGTCGTGTCGTCATGAACAGAACTACAGAGTTGACTTTCCTTCCATTCACTCTTGAAGAGGCTTCTTTGAAGATAGGCTAGCTAGCCATATTGATGGTTTGAGCAGAGTAACAGGATGGTCCTACTTAAAGTCACTTTCGAAGATGATTGTCCGGGAGGTGAGTTTATCATCTCCACCTCGTGTTGATATTCAAAGTTCAAACCACTTAAAAATGTGCAGCTGCAGCTTCACATCTTTCTGGTCTGATGAGGTTTTGTCTTTAACCGATTATTTATACAATTTGCTCAAAAGAGGCGGTTCTGGCAGGCTGGCACTGACCTCACTAAGGGCGGTAACTACTCAACGTTATCTTTTATAGCTCCTCAAATCACATCCCTCTCTTAACAAAAACATTTGTATCATGTTTTATATTTCATTCACAACGCATAGGATGGAGAGCTCATCCATGTGGTGTGTATACTTCCCAAGTTCCAGCATTTCATTTATAACACTTTTTAATGACATCACAAAATAACAACCAAAACGACATTAGGTCGCCTCTGACCAGTCCCCACGTTCTATGTTAGAAATATTGTTCCAACATTTGCTTTTGAACGTGTTTCAGCGGGAAAAGTCTGTTGAAACAAAGACCATTCCTTTGGTAAATCCTGAGAGCACAGATCTGAATCTTCTCCCTTGATTTACAACAGGGCGTGAGATGTTAACCCCCCCCCCCCCTCTAGGGTGAGTAGGGGTCTGAATGGAGTTATTCAATGCAAACCTGATCTGACCTATTTGGATTCCCGTGGTCAGTCATGACACCTTTAACAGAGAGTGATAACATTCCTGGATGTCAATAGTGAGGCACAGGTAGAGCTGGCTGATAAGGACAAACATCCATATTGAGTTAAATTGTCTGAATTGATGTGATAATGATAAATATAACAATACGTTTATAACATGAATATTCACAACATTTTTTTTTCATTATCCTTTAAACAATGATTACTACTTTGATGGTTGTAGCCATCAATTGTCCCATTAACAGTCACCAATATTAGCAAACGAATGTCTCTATTAAAGGCTGCTTATCATATCAGCAAAATGCCTGCGATAAGTGATCAGTATGGTCGGTGTCATTAACTTTCAGTTTATCGTCCCAGGTGATGGTATATCTATTACTCAATAGTGAGGTAGAAATTACAGTATAACTAGGACTCTAATATTGAGGTAGTGTATCTAGGGATTTAATATTGAGGTAGTGTATTTAGGGCGTTAATATTGAGGTAGTGTATCTAGGGATTTAATATTGAGGTAGTGTATTTAGGGATTTAATATTGAGGTAGTGTATTTAGGGATTTAATATTGAGGTAGTGTATTTAGGGCGTTAATATTGAGGAAGTTTAACTAGGACATTAATATTGAGGTAGTGTATCTAGGGCTCTAATATTGAGGTAGTGTATCTAGGGCGTTAATATTGAGGTAGTGTATCTAGGGCGTTAATATTGAGGTAGTGTATCTAGGGCGTTAATATTGAGGTAGTGTATCTAGGGCGTTAATATTGAGGAAGTTTAACTAGGACATTAATATTGAGGTAGTGTATCTAGGGCTCTAATATTGAGGTAGTGACATAGTATAACAATATCTTTAACAGTATTGTAGTAGCGGTGATAGAAATGTAAGTAAGATAGTGTAATAATTGAGCAAACATTTCCTTCAGGACGCCTTCAGGATGTTGTACTTGCAATCAGATTAATGGGCAGAGCAATTAATTTCAGTTCAGTTCACAGCAGCCACTGTTACCATCCATGATCCAGGGCTTGGGCCTGTGGTCAGTGGAGGGAGGAGGAGGGGCGAGGGGAGGAGGGGAGGGAGGAGTGAGGAGGAGGGGTGAGGGGTGGAGGGGAGGGAGGAGTGTGGGCCTGTGGTCAGTGGAGGGAGGAGGAGGGGCGAGGGGAGGGGAGGAGGGGAGGGAGGAGTGAGGAGGAGGGGTGAGGGGCGGAGGGGAGGGAGGAGTGAGGGCCTGTGGTCAGTGGAGGGAGGAGGAGGGGCGAGGGGAGGAGGGGAGGGAGGAGTGTGGGCCTGTGGTCAGTGGAGGGAGGAGGAGGGGCGAGGGGAGGGGGGAGGGAGGAGTGAGTGAGGAGGCGGAGGGGAGGGAGGAGTGTGGGCCTGTGGTCAGTGGAGGGAGGAGGAGGGGAGGGAGGAGTGTGGGAGGGCGGTGTTGCAGGGAGGTGGAGGGGCGAGGGAGGAGGGGAGGGAGGAGTGTGGGAGGGCGGTGTGTAACAGGGAGGTGGAGCGGAGGGAGGAGGGGCGGTTTTGCAGGGAGGAGTAGGGGCGAGGGGAGGAGGGGAGGGAGGGAGGAGTGTGGGTCTGTGGTCAGTTGAGGGAGGAGGAGGGGAGGGAGGAGTGTGGGAGGGCGGTTGTAGCAGGGAGGAAGAGGGGAGGGAGGAGGGGCGGTTTTGCAGGGAGGAGTAGGGGCGAGGGGAGGAGGGGAGGGAGGAGTGTGGGCCTGTGGTCAGTGGAGGGAGGAGGAGGGGAGGGAGGAGTGTGGGAGGGTGGTGTAGCAGGGAGGTGGTATGGTTGTAGAAACATTGTGAAGCAGCGTTCCAATTCCCACCCTGGGGGAGCCGCAGCACTAATTCTAATTATCACCTGATTACAGATATAATGGGAGCTCCTGTTGTTAGGATCCTGTTACCTCTCCTAACACTCTGCCTTTAACTGGCTCACAACACTGGAGCCTGGATCATACTGGAGCCTGGTTCATACTGGAGCCTGGTTCATACTGGAGCCTGGTTCATACTGGAACCTGGTTCATACTGGAACCTGGATCATACTGGAACCTGGTTCATACTGGAGCCTGGTTCATACTGGAACCTGGATCATACTGGAACCTGGTTCATACTGGAACCTGGTTAATACTGGAACCTGGTTAATACTGGAACCTGGTTTATACTGGAGCCTGGTTCATACTGGAGCCTGGTTCATACTGGAGCCTGGTTCATACTGGAGCCTGGTTCATACTGGAACCTGGTTAATACTGGAACCTGGTTCATACTGGAGCCTGGTTCATACTGGAGCCTGGTTCATACTGGAACCTGGTTAATACTGGAACCTGGTTCATACTGGAACCTGGTTCATACTGGAGCCTGGTTCATACTGGAGCCTGGTTCATACTTGAGCCTGGTTCATACTGTAACCTGGTTAATACTGGAACCTGGTTGATACTGGAACCTGGTTCATACTGGAGCCTGGTTCATACTGGAGCCTGGTTCATACTGGAGCCTGGTTCATACTGGAACCTGGTTCATACTGTAGAGAGATACCTGCCAGAGAGGGGTATTCAGGAGGAGAGAGCTGCTAGAGAGATGTATTCAGAAGCAGAGAGAGACTTGAGAGAGATATTCAGGAGGAGAGAGCTGCTAGAGAGATTTATTCAAGAGGAGAGAGCTGCTAGAGAGAGATATTCAGGAGGAGAGAGCTGCTAGAGAGAGATATTCAGGAGGAGAGAGCTGCTAGAGAGATGTATTCAGGAGGAGACAGACTTGCTCGAGGGAGGTATTCAGGAGAAAAGAAAGACCGGAGTGGGATATTCAAGAGGATAGAGAGATTGCTAAAGAGAGGTATTAAGAATACCTGCTAGAGAAATGAGAGACCTGCTAGAGAAATGAGAGACCTGCTACAGACAGGTATTCAGTAGGAAAGAGAGACCTGCTAGAGACAGGTATTCAGTAGGAAAGAGAGACCTGCTAGAGACAGGTATTCAGTAGGAAAGAGAGACTGCTAGTGTGAGGTATTCAGGAGGAAAGGGAGACCTGCTAGTGTGAGGTATTCAGTAGGAAAGAGAGACCTGCTAGAGACAGGTATTCAGTAGGAACAAAAGACCTGCTAGAGACAGGTATTCAGTAGGAAAGAGAGACTGCTAGAGACAGGTATTCAGTAGGAAAGAGAGACCTGCTAGAGACAGGTATTCAGTAGGAAAGAGAGACCTGCTAGAGACAGGTATTCAGTAGGAAAGAGAGACCTGCTAGTGTGAGGTATTATGTAGGAAAGAGAGCCTGCTAGTGTGAGGTATTCAGGAGGAAAGGGAGACCTGCTAGTGTGAGGTATTCAGTAGGAAAGAGAGACTGCTAGAGACAGGTATTCAGTAGGAAAGAGAGACCTGCTAGAGACAGGTTTTCAGTAGGAACGAAAGACCTGCTAGAGACAGGTATTCAGTAGGAAAGAGAGACTGCTAGAGACAGGTATTCAGTAGGAAAGAGAGACCTGCTAGAGACAGGTATTCAGTAGGAAAGAGAGACCTGCTAGAGACAGGTATTCAGTAGGAAAGAGAGACCTGCTAGTGTGAGGTATTATGTAGGAAAGAGAGACCTGCTAGTGTGAGGTATTCAGTAGGAAAGAGAGACCTGCTAGAGACAGGTATTCAGTAGGAAAGAGAGACCTGCTAGAGACAGGTATTCAGTAGGAAAGAGAGACTGCTAGTGTGAGGTATTCAGGAGGAAAGAGAGACCTGCTAGTGTGAGGTATTCAGTAGGAAAGAGAGACCTGCTAGAGACAGGTATTCAGTAGGAAAGAGAGACCTGCTAGACAGGTATTCAGTAGGAACGAAATACCTGCTAGAGACAGGTATTCAGTAGGAAAGAGAGACTGCTAGAGACAGGTATTCAGTAGGAAAGAGAGACCTGCTAGAGACAGGTATTCAGTAGGAAAGAGAGACCTGCTAGAGACAGGTATTCAGTAGGAAAGAGAGACCTGCTAGAGACAGCTATTCAGTAGGAAAGAGAGACCTGCTAGAGACAGGTATTCAGTAGGAAAGAGAGACCTGCTAGAGACAGGTATTCAGTAGGAAAGAGAGACCTGCTAGAGACAGCTATTCAGTAGGAAAGAGAGACCTGCTAGAGACAGGTATTCAGTAGGAAAGAGAGACTGCTAGAGACAGGTATTCAGTAGGAAAGAGAGACCTGCTAGAGACAGGTATTCAGTAGGACAGAGAGACCTGCTAGAGACAGGTATTCAGTAGGAAAGAGAGACCTGCTAGAGACAGCTATTCAGTAGGAAAGAGAGACCTGCTAGAGACAGGTATTCAGTAGGAAAGAGAGACCTGCTAGAGACAGGTATTCAGTAGGAAAGAGAGACCTGCTAGAGACAGCTATTCAGTAGGAAAGAGAGACCTGCTAGAGACAGGTATTCAGTAGGAAAGAGAGACCTGCTAGAGACAGGTATTCAGTAGGAAAGAGAGACCTGCTAGTGTGAGGTATTCAGTAGGAAAGAGATACCTGCTAGTGTGAGGTATTCCGTAGGAAAGAGAGACCTGCTAGAGACAGGTATTCAGTAGGAAAGAGATACCTGCTAGAGACAGGTATTCAGTAGGAAAGAGAGACCTGCTAGAGATAGGTATTCAGTAGGAAAGAGAGACCTGCTCGAGACAGGTATTCAGTAGGAAAGAGAGACCTGCTAGAGACAGGTATTCAGTTGGAAAGAGAGACCTGCTAGAGACAAGTATTCAGTATTAAAGAGAGACCTGCTAGAGACAGGTTTTCAGTAGGAAAGAGAGACCTGCTAGAGACAGGTATTCAGTAGGAAAGAGAGACCTGCCAGAGATGGGTATTCAGTAGGAAAGAGAGACCTGCTAGAGACAGGTATTCAGTAGGAAAGAGAGACCTGCTAGAGATAGGTATTCAGCAGGAAAGAGAGACTTGTTAGAGACAGGTATTCAGTAGGAAAGAGAGAGACCTGCTAGAGACAGGTATTCAGTAGGAAAGAGAGACCTGCTAGTGTGAGGTATTCAGTAGGAAAGAGAGACCTGCTAGTGTGAGGTATTCAGTAGGAAAGAGAGACCTGCTAGAGACAGGTATTCAGTAGGAAAGAGAGACCTGCTAGAGACAGGTATTCAGTAGGAAAGAGAGACCTGCTAGAGACGGGTATTCAGTAGGAAAGAGAGACCTGCTAGAGACAGGTATTCAGTAGGAAAGAGAGACCTGCTAGAGACAGGTATTCAGTAGGAAAGAGAGACCTGCTAGAGACAGGTATTCAGTAGGAAAGAGAGACCTGCTAGAGACGGGTATTCAGTAGGAAAGAGAGACCTGCTAGAGACAGGTATTCAGTAGGAAAGAGAGACCTGCTAGAGACAGGTATTCAGTAGGAAAGAGAGACCTGCTAGAGACAGGTATTCAGTAGGAAAGAGAGACCTGCTAGAGACGGGTATTCAGTAGGAAAGAGAGACCTGCTAGAGACAGGTATTCAGTAGGAAAGAGAGACCTGCTAGAGACGGGTATTCAGTAGGAAAGAGAGACCTGCTAGAGACAGGTATTCAGTAGGAAAGAGAGACCTGCTAGAGACAGGTATTCAGTAGGAAAGCTAGAGGAGAGACTTGATAGAGAGGGGTTTCAGTAGGGTAGAGAGACTTGATAGAGAGAGGTCTCAGTAGGGTAGAGAGACTTGATAGAGAGGGGTTTCAGTAGGGTAGAGAGACTTGATAGAGATGTATTCAGTAGGGTAGAGAGACTTGATAGAGAGAGGTCTCAGTAGGGTAGAGAGACTTGATAGAGAGAGGTTTCAGTAGGGTAGAGAGACTTGATAGAGAGAGGTCTCTTTAGGGTAGAGAGACTTGATAGAGAGAGGTCTCAGTAGGGTAGAGAGACTTGATAGAGAGAGGTCTCAGTAGGGTAGAGAGACTTGATAGAGAGAGGTTTCAGTAGGGTAGAGAGACTTGATAGAGAGAGGTTTCAGTAGGGTAGATAGACTTGATAGAGAGAGGTTTCAGTAGGGTAGAGAGACTTGATAGAGAGAGGTCTCAGTAGGGTAGAGAGACTTGATAGAGAGAGGTTTCAGTAGGGTAGAGAGACTTGATAGAGAGAGGTTTCAGTAGGGTAGAGAGACTTGATAGAGAGAGGTTTCAGTAGGGTAGAGAGACTTGATAGAGAGAGGTTTCAGTAGGGTAGAGAGACTTGATAGAGAGGGGTTTCAGTAGGGTAGAGAGACTCGATAGAGAGGGGTTTCAGTAGGGTTGAGGGACTTGATAGAGAGAGGTTTCAGTAGGGTTGAGGGACATGATAGAGAGAGGTTTCAGTAGGGTAGAGAGACTTGATAGAGAGAGGTCTCAGTAGGGTAGAGAGACTTGATAGAGAGAGGTCTCAGTAGGGTAGAGAGACTTGATAGAGAGAGGTTTCAGTAGAGTAGAGAGACTTGATAGAGAGAGGTCTCAGTAGGGTAGAGAGACTTGATAGAGAGAGGTTTCAGTAGGGTAGAGAGACTTGATAGAGCGAGGTTTCAGTAGGGTAGAGAGACTTGATAGAGAGATGTATTCAGGAGGAGAGAGAGACTTAATAGAGATATTTATTCAAGTGGAGAGAGAGACTTGCCCGAGAGAAGTATTTCAGTAGGATAGTGAGAGCTGCTAAAGAGATGTATTCAGGAACAAATATAAACATTCCAATGTGAGCTATTCAGAATGAGAGAGAGACCTCTATAGAAAGTTATGCAGGAGGGGAGACAGACCTCTAGAGATGGGAGAGATGGAAAGAGACCTCTAGAAAGAGCAGAGAGACAAAGAGACCTCTAGAGAGAGGAGAGAGATAGAAAGAGACTTGAAAAGAGAGGAGATAGATAGAAATATACCTCTAGAGAGAGGAAAGATAGAAAGAGACCTCTAGAGAGAGGAGAGAGATAGAAAGAGACCTCTAGAGAGGAGAGAGAGACCTCTAGAGAGAGGAGAAAGATAGGAAGAGAACTCTAGAGAGAGGAGAGAGAGATAGAGAGAGACCCCTCGAGAGAAGAGAGATTTAAAGAGCCATCTATCTTGTCTACTTGTTATTTTCTTATGTTATTTTCTTATCTGTTCTATCATGCTGACCACACAGCCCACACGGTGAACTCTGTGTCCCTGTCTGTCCCTGTCTGTGTGTCTTTCTGGACTCTTTGGATCTGTCCGGCTGGTTCTCTTTTTAGCTGGGGGGAGAACTCTGCATGCTGGGCAGCTCAGGTTTTATACCTCTGGCATCATCATCGCCTAGCTCAGCCCTGTTCTCGCTGTTCCAGCTGCCGCTGGCAGCACGCCCGCCAGGAACCAAACAGCCAGCCTTCGGTTAAGCAGGCATTCTGGCAGCAAGTCAGCTTCCTCAGACTCCTGGTGCTGTTTGGCACTTTAAGTGGTCGAGGCCCTAGTTGGCCGTCCTGCTACAGGTGGCCTCTCTGATTGGTTGATTTCACCAGAGGTCAGGCGGAGAGTTAATGACATTCTTACATGAAGATTAAAGCATCTGCCGCTCAGATGTTTCTATAAGTCCCGTTATAGAATATCAAATAATACTGATGTTTCTTTAAGTCCTGTTATGGAATATTAATGATAGAGTAATGAATATGAATTATAGAATATTAATTATAGAATATTAATTATAGAATATTAATTATAGAATATAAATGATAGAATATAAATGATAGAATATGAATTATAGAATATTAATTATAGAATATTAATTATAGAATATTAATTATAGAATATTAATTATAGAATATTAATTATAGAATATAAATGATAGAATATGAATTATAGAATATAAATGATAGAATATGAATTATAGAATATAAATGATAGAATATGAATTATAGAATATAAATGATAGAATATAAATGATAGAATATTAATTATAGAATATAAATGATAGAATATAAATGATAGAATATAAATGATAGAATATTAATTATAGAATATATATGATAGAATATAAATGATAGAATATAAATGATAGAATATTAATTATAGAATATAAATGATAGAATATTAAAAATAGAATATTAATTATAGAATATAAATGATAGAATATAAATGATAGAATATCAATTATAGAATATGGAATATTAATTATAGAATAAAGAAAATGAATTATAGAATATTAATTATAGAATATTAATTATAGAATATTAATTATAGAATATTAATTATAGAATATAAATGATAGAATATAAATGATAGAATATGAATTATAGAATATTAATTATAGAATATTAATTATAGAATATTAATTATAGAATATTAATTATAGAATATTAATTATAGAATATAAATGATAGAATATGAATTATAGAATATAAATGATAGAATATGAATTATAGAATATAAATGATAGAATATGAATTATAGAATATAAATGATAGAATATAAATGATAGAATATTAATTATAGAATATAAATGATAGAATATAAATGATAGAATATAAATGATAGAATATAAATGATAGAATATTAATTATAGAATATAAATGATAGAATATTAATTATAGAACATAAATGATAGAATATAAATGATAGAATATTAATTATAGAATATATATGATAGAATATAAATGATAGAATATAAATGATAGAATATTAATTATAGAATATAAATGATAGAATATTAAAAATAGAATATTAATTATAGAATATAAATGATAGAATATAAATGATAGAATATCAATTATAGAATATGGAATATTAATTATAGAATAAAGAAAATTAATTATAGAATATAGAATAGGAATTATAGAACATGGAATATGAATTATAGAATAAGGAATATTAATTATAGAATAAAGAAAATTAATTATAGAATATAGAATATGAATTATAGAACATGGAATATGAATTATAGAATAAGGAATATTACTGATGTTCCCAAATGTTCAGCACATGTTGACTGAGATGTTTTTAAATGATATTTATGGTGATTGTTTACAGTCAGTATTATTTTCTGAATCTGAAGGATGCATCTACACTGAACAGAAATATAAACGCAACACGTATGGTTTTGGTCCAACTATTCATGAGCTGAAATAAACGATCCCAGAAATGTTACATATAAATAACTAATATTATTTCTCTCAAATGTTGTGCACAGATTTGTTTACATCTCTGTTAGTGAGCATTTCTCTGTTGCCAAGATAATCCATCCACCTGACAGGTGTAGCATATCAAGAAGCTGATTTTCCAGCATGATCATTACACAGGTGCACCTTGTGCTGGATACAATAAAAGGCCACTCTAAAATGTGCAGTTTTGTCACACAACACAATGCTACAGATGTCTCAAGTTTTGAAGGTGCGTGCAATTGGCATGCTGACTGCCAGAATGTACACCAGAGCTGTTGCTAGAGAATTTAATGTTGATTTCTTTACCTTAAACTGCCTCCAACATCGTTTAAGAGAATTAGTCAGTATGTCCAAACGGCCTCACAACCGCAGACCACATGTAACCACGCCAGCCCAGGACCTCCACATCTGGCTTCTTCACCTGCGGGATCGTCTGAGAGCAGCCACCTTGACAGCTGATAACACCCAGGAGTATTTATGTCTGTAATAAATCCCTTTTGTAGGGAAAACTCATTCTGATTGGATGGGCTTGACTCCCCAGTGTTATGAAATGCCCAGTCATGTGAAATCCATAGATTAGGGCCTATTGCATTTATTTAAATATCTGATTTCCTTCTATGAACTGTAAATGAGTCAAATTGTTGAGATTGTTGCATGTTGACTTAATATTTGTGTTGAGTATAATTCACCTGTATTCTAGTCGATAGAGAATGTCCCCCTCAAGCCCTCTTTTACGCTGCTGCTACTCTCTGATTATCATATATGCATAGTCACTTAAACTATACATTTATGTACATACTACCTCAATCAGCCTGACTAACAGGTGTCTGTATGAAGCCTCACTACTGTATATATTCTCCCTACTGCTACTGTCTAAATATGCATAGTCACTTTAACCATATCTACATGTACATACTACCTCAATCAGCCTGACTAACCGGGTCTGTATGAAGCCTCACTACTTTATATATTCTCCCTACTGTATGTAGCCTCTCTACTGTATATAGCCTCTCTACTTGTATATAGCCTCTCTACTGTATATAGCCTATTGACTGTATTTAGCCTCTCTACTGTATTTAGCCTCTCTACTGTATTTAGCCTCTCTGTTGTATATAGCCGCTCTACTGTATTTAGCCTCTCTACTGTATATAGCCTCTCTACTGTATTTAGCCTCTTTACTGTATATAGCCTCTCTACTGTATATAGCCTCTCTACAGTATATAGCCTCTCTACTGTATGTAGCCTCTCTACTGTATTTAGCCTCTTTACTGTATATAGCCTCTCTACTGTATATAGCCTCTCTACAGTATATAGCCTCTCTACTGTATTTAGCCTCTTTACTGTATATAGCCTCTCTACTGTATATAGCCTCTCTACTGTATGTAGCCTCTCTACTGTATGTAGCCTCTCTACTGTATTTAGCCTCTCTACTGTATATAGCCACTCTACTGTATTTAGCCTCTCTACTGTATATAGCATCTCTACTGTATATAGCCTCTCTACTGTATTTAGCCTCTCTACTGTATTTAGCCTCTCTAGTGTATTTAGCCTCTCTACTGGCTCCGGTCCTGGTGTTGACCTGCTCCGGTCCTGGTGTGGACCGGCTCCGGTCCTGGTGTTGACCGGCTCCGGTCCTGGTTTTGACCAGCTCCGGTCCTGGTGTGGACCGGCTCCGGTCCTGGTGTTGACCAGCTCCGGGTGATGATGCCTGATGCATCATTAGTGCTTTTACACATTCATAATAATCCTCCAAATCCCATGAAGAAAGAGGGAGGAGTATGGAGTCCAGGGAAGGCTAGATGTCTTTGTGCTCCTGGTAACGGAGGAATCTTCAGAGAGGAAGGATCAGAGATTAGAGGAACAGGACAAGCTCTACAGTCTGTGCCAAGAGGCAACATGCTGCTCTGACAATCTGTGTGAATCTCCATCCAAAAACACCTGCAGACTGTCTGAGGCCTATGGGCCTGGATGGTTTGTCATCTCTATCTTAAAAACACCTGCAGACTGCCTGAGGCCTATGGGCCTGGATTGTTCATCATCTCTATCTTAAAAACACCTGCAGACTTCCTGAGGCCTATGGGCCTGGATGGTTGATCATCTCTATCTTAAAAACACCTGCAGACTGCCTGAGGCCTATGGGCCTGGATGGTTGATCATCTCTATCTCTACCACCCAGAGGAGCTAACCATCATTAGATTCTCTCTGTTGATTGTGAAACCTCAAGTGTCTGTTATCTTCAAGCAGTCTTCCTACAGACCAGGGTCTGTTATATTTAACAGTCTTCCTACAGACCAGAATGTCTGTTATCTGTAACAGTCTTCCTACAGACCAGAGTGTCTGTTATATTTAACAGTCTTCCTACAGACCAGGGTGTCTGTTATCTTTAACAGTCTTCCTACAGACCAGAATGTCTGTTATCTTTAACAGTCTTCCTACAGACCAGGGTGTCTGTTATCTTTAACAGTCTTCCTACAGACCAAAGTGTCTGTTATCTGTAACAGTCTTCCTACAGACCAGGGTCTGTTATCTTTAACAGTCCTCCTACAGACCAGGGTCTGTTATCTTTAACAGTCCTCCTACAGACCAGGGTCTGTTATCTTTAACAGTCTTCCTACAGACCAGGGTGTCTGTTATCTTTAACAGTCTTCCTACAGACCAGAGTGTCTGTTATCTTTAACAGTCTTCCTACAGACCAGGGTGTCTGTTATCTGTAACAGTCTTCCTACAGACCAGTGTCTGTTATCTTTAACAGTCTTCCTACAGACCAGAGTGTCTGTTATCTTTAACAGTCTTCCTACAGACCAGGGTGTCTGTTATCTTTAACAGTCCTCCTACAGACCAGGGTGTATGTTATCTTTAACAGTCTTCCTACAGACCAGTGTCTGTTATCTTTAACAGTCCTCCTACAGACCAGAGTGTCTGTTATCTTTAACAGTCTTCCTACAGACCAGGGCGTCTGTTATCTTTAACAGTCTTCCTACAGACCAGGGTGTCTGCTATCTTTAACAGTCTTCCTACAGACCAGGGTGTCTGTTATCTTTAACAGTCTTCCTACAGACCAGGGTGTCTGTTAT